>NC_066620.1:121255106-121368263 GCF_025201925.1 Gopherus flavomarginatus | reverse complement strand
AGCCAATCAATGAAGTCTATACAGAGTATGCAAACGTTATATTAAACGCAAACAGATGCATTAAAAGAACATTGTAAATGTTGAAACTATTAATTTCCTCGTGGGCTTTTCTATGGCACTCATCACTCCAGTTTCTGCTGTGAGTTACATGATCACTGATTAATTTTGCATGTTTCATAGAATTGTGCTCCAAGAAATAACTATTACATTAAATTCTGAGCTGAATATTGATGTGGCATTATCAGCCTTTACAAATAAAGCTGAGGGTTTATGGCAAGCAAGGCTGGGTCATAGCACTCTAAGCCTTTTAGCACTTAATATCTGAGTGTGTCACAAAAGATTGATTTTCACAACAATCCTGCAAGGTGAATGGATGAGTGGGTGTTGCTATCCCCATTTTACAGATAGGGAGCTAAGGCATAGAATAATTAAGGTCAAAAGTATCCAGTAATTTTGGATGCCCAATATGAGACACCTCGCACCTGAGTTTCAGGGCGCAGATCTCAATACTTTTGTTGCAGCTGTGAGTGTTCAGCACTTCTGCAAATCAGAACCCAGGGTCTCAGATTGGGCACCCAGAAAATGAGGAATACACAGTTAGTGATCACCTGTGAAAGGTTTGATTTAAGTGTTTTTTTTCCATAGAGTTTTGAGACAATTGGATCATCTAGTCTAACCTCCTGTATATTAGAGGCCATTATGTTTGTCATTCACCCCTGTATTGAACTCAGTAACTTTTGTGTTGACGAATAATTTGTGTTCATCTAAAGCATATGATTCAGAAAGATATCCAGTCTTGATATGAAGTTCCCTTGAGAGTTTCAAAGGTTAATCACCCTCACTCCCTCACTACTAAATTCAAATTTATAATTTGAATTTGTCTGGCTTCGGCTTCCAGCCATTGGTTCTTCTTATGCTTTTCTCCACTAGATTAAAGAGCCCTTCAATAGGTGTCTTTTCTCCTCATGAAGTTATTTATACATTTTAACCAAGTTACCTCTCAGTCTTCTTTTTGGTAAACAGATTGAGCTCTTTATGTCTCTCACTGTAAGGCATTTTCCCCAGCCTTTGAATAATTTTTGTGGCTCTTTTCTGCACCCTTTCCAATTTTTCAATATTTTATAAATGTGGACACCAGAACTGTACACAGTATTCCAATATCGATCTCACCAGTGCCATATACAGAGGTGAAAACACATCCCAACGCCTACTCACTACTCCCTTGTTTGTACATCCGAGAATCACATTAGCCCTTTTTGCCACAGCATTGCACTGGGAGGTCACATTCAGTTGTTTGTCCACTATCATCTCTAAATCCCCTTTTTAGAGTCACTGCTTTCCAGGACACAGCCTCTATTCTGTAGGTATGGCTTGCATTCTTTGTTCGTAAATATATGGCCTTGTATTTGTCAATATTCAAACACATTTTGTTGGAAAAAGCCCAGCTTACCATGCAATTCGAAATACTTTGTATGACTGCTCTGTGTGCCTTATTATTTATCATTCCACCATTTATGCGTCACCAGCAAATTCTATCATCATTCTTTGTTGATTGAATACAGTATCACTTTTTCTGTTATTTTCCCCAGGATTGATTACATACCAACCAGCTTGTAACTATCAGGGTCATGCCCCTTTCCCTTCAACCCCTGCTTGTGCCAGTCCTGTCTCTTCCCCACCCTAGGCTCATCATCTTAGTCCCATTCTCCTCACCTAACCAGTTACACAGTCTCTAGTCCTCAGGCTTCTCATCCCAGTCCCAGTCTCTTTGCCAAACCAGTCCTAGCCTCTCCCTCTGGAGTCTCCATCCCAGTCATAGCCTCCCCACAACCCAGTCTCCTTGCCTAGGCATTCCTAATTTCTGTCTCTCATTCCTCATCCATCTGTTTCTCCCACTCATATTGCCTGTCCTTACTGGCTCCCAATCTTCCTCTGCAGGGTCCTCATCCAATCTCAATCTCCCACCACCAACACCATCTTCTCCCTGGCTGCTTGTGCCAATCTTTGCCTTACCAGTGCCGGTTCTCCTCTTCACTCTGGTTCCCTTTAGATCTGTCTCCCCTTCTTCTTGCTCCACTGCTTCCCAGCCATCTTGCCCAGCCAGTTCCAGTCTCTCTTTGGCTCCTCATCTGATCTCAAGCCCCCACCCACTGGCTATCAATTCTTCCTTTTTCTCCCCACTTCTGATTCCAGTCTCCCCTCAGCTGTTTCCCAGTCCCAGTCTTCGTGTTCAATCAGTCCCAGTCTCCTCTGCCTTCCCTGGCTCCCAGTGCCCAGCCAGTCCCACTCACCCACCCACTGCAATGCTCTGTCCCATTCTTCCACATCCTTACTAGCTTCCAGGCCCAGTTCCCCTCTCCCAGGCTCCTTGAGCCAATCTGTTCTCGCTGCCTCCTGGTCCAGTGTTTGTCCCTTCTGCTTTCAAATCAGCTTCTTCCTCCTCTTTGTTGTCTGTGTGCCATGGGGAGGGCGCATTGAAAGCACAAGAGAGACAGGCTTCCTACTCTTACTTCCAGTGCCCAGCCTCGATATAGTCCAGAGAAGTCCAGGGAAATAATTACAGGAAATGTTCTGCTTGACACTGGGCTGGACCATAACCAGTACAGATGGAGTCTTGGAGGAATTAAGCCAAGGCTCCCTAGAAAGTCTCTTCTAAGAAAGTGTGAACTGATTTTTCAAAGGTTTGTAATTTGACCAAATTTGGGTACATTTTCATAGGGATGTCAAAGGTTCCATTCGTGATGCAAGGGCCACCACCCTGCCAAATGTCAAGTCCCTGTTCCAGAGAAGGAGGTAAGAACTTCAGAAAGAAAGGGCCATTAGAATTTTTAACATGGGCAAAACAGTATAGTTTCCTGTGCAGGCTTGTCTCTTTCACCAACCGAAGTGGGTGCAAAAAAAGACATTACCTCAGACGTTACCTTGTCTTGCTCTCTAATATCTTGGGACCAACATGGCTACAACGACACTGCAAAGCATATAGTTTCCTGGCTTTATTTTTGAAAACAGATGAACCATTTTAGCTGAAATTTTCCAAAACATTCAGTGTGAGGCAGACCCTCCATCTGGAAAATTTCAAACTGAATGGTTGAAGTTTGTCAAAAGTCTAAGCACTTGAAAACAGGATGTCAGGCAACCTTAATAACAGACAGTGCTACAGCCCATAATACTGGTTTTCTATCAGTCAGGAAAGATGTGGACTGGAAGAGTGGGTAATTTCCTTGTTTGGAGAGAAATGATTGGACACAGACTTAACATAAGAACAGCCATGCTGGGTCAGACGAAAGGTCCAACAGTGGCCAGTGCCAGGTGCCCCAGAGCGAATGAACAGAACAGGTAATCATCAAGTGATCCAGCCCCTGTTGCCCATTCCCAGCTTCTGGCAAACAGAGGCTAGAGAGACACCATCCCTACCCATCCTGGCTAATAGCCATTGATAGACATATCCTCCATGAATTTATCTAGTTCTTTTTTGAGCCCTTTTATAGTATTGGCCTTCACAACATCCTCTGGCAGGAAATTCCACAGGCTGACTGTTGTTATGTGAAGAAATATTTCCTTTTGTTTGTTTTAAACCTGCTGCCTATTAATTTCATTTGGGACCCCTAGTTCTTGTGTTATGAGGAGTAAATAACACTTTCTTATTTACTTTCTCCACACCAGTATTTGGTCCAGTAATACCTATATGCTGTTGTTTTGACAAGCATCAATAAAAACAGGCAAAGCAGCAGCAAAGCTTACATAGATTTAGCAGCACTTCCAGAATTCCAGCATTCTTTTCGTATCTTCACTGAGCTACAGGTTCATCTCTGTGTGTGTGTGAGTTTAATTTTTGACTTTGAGATGTCTTGTTCTTCTATTGCTGCTGTTGTCAGTAAGATATGATCATACTTTAAGAGATTACCCTTATAATGTTTGCAGATGATACCAAGATGGGTCGGATTTTAAGTGCTTTTGAGAACAAGATTAAGATTCAAAATGGTCTGGACAAACTGGAGAAATGGTCTGACATAAACAGGATGAAATTCAGTAAGGACAAACTCCACTTAGGAGGGAACAATTAATTGCACACATACAAAGTGGGAAACGACTGCCTAGGAAAGAGTACTGCAGAAATGGATCTGGGATTATAGTAGATCACATATGAATCAAGTAACACTGTTGCAAAAAAAGCAAATGCTTTTAGCAGGACTGTTGTAAGCAAGACATAAGTAATTCTTCCACTGTACTCCGTGCTGATAAATCATCAGCTAGAGAACTGTGTCCACTTCTGGGTGCCACATTTTAGGAAAGATGTGGAGAAACAGGAGAAAGTCCAGAGGAGAGCAACAAAAAATGATTTAAGTTCTAGAAAACATGACCTATGAGGAAAGATTGAAAAAAATTGGTTTGTTTAGTCTGGAGAAGAGAAGACTGAGGGGAGACATGATAACAATTTTCAAGTACATAAAAGGTTGTTACAAGGAGGCGGGTAATGTTCTTGTTAACCTCTGAGGATAGAACAAGAAGCAATCAGCTAAAATTGCAGCAAGGGAGGTTTAGATTGAACATTAAGAAAACTCTAAGGGTAGTTAAACACTGAAACAAATTGGCTAGGGAAGTTGTAGAATCTCTGTCCTTGGAGGTTTTTAAGAACACGTTAGACAAACCTATCAGGAACAGTCTAGTTATTACTTAGTCTGGTCTTGAGTGCAGAGAACTGAACTAGATGACCTCTTGAGGATCCTTCCAGTCCTACCCTTATATGATTGTCTCTTTCTCCACTGTGGCTCATTGAAACACAAAATCTCGAGTGACCCCACGGGCAAAAGGTGCTGGATCAATTATTCCATCTACAATTTTGGACAGAGTGAATGAGGATTCCCAGGATATGAGTTTGTATTCTGAGATCGGGCCCTCTTCCTCAGGTCAGGCCAGGGAAGGGACGGAGTTTACTAATTTAAAGCCTGATGGTAGCCAAACCACTGTGGCTGCACAGGAGGTTTTTGAAAGAATAAGACCCCTTTGTTTCCCTCTGTGGCTCTGTCAAGGTCTCATTCCCACTTTGAACTTTAGCGTCCAGAAAGTGGGAACCTGCATGTACCCCTCTAAACTTAATTCCTAGCTTAGATCTGATAATGCTGCCACCAACCAAAATATGTCCCCCAAAACCCTTCCCTGGGGATCCCTGAGATATACACTGATCCAAACTCCTTGGATCCTAACACAGAGAGCAATTACCCTTTTCCTCCCCCTTCCCTCTCCCAGACTTTCCCTGAGAGGTACACTGATCCAAACTCCTTGGATTCTAACACAGAGAGGAATTACCCTTTTCCTCCCCCTTCTCTCCCCCCACCACTCCCTGGTGAGTTCAGACCCACTCCCCTTGGGTCTCACACAAGAATAAAATAAATCAATCAGGTTCTTGAAAAGAAAAGCTTTTAATTAAAGAAAGAAAACAGTAAAAATTATCTCTGTACAATCAAGATAGAAAAATGTTTACAGGGTCTCAGCTTTACATAAACCAGAGGGACTCTCTCCCCCCTAGCCTAAGTATAAGTTACAGCAAACAGAGGTAACATATCCTTCCAGCAAAATACACATTTGCAAATCAAGGAAACAAATATAGAGACTAATTCGCCTCCTATCTAATATTTACTATTTAGAACATGATAGACTGTTTCAGAAAGATTGGAGAAAACTGGTTGCATGTCTGGCTCCTCTTAATCCCAAGAGAGAACAAAGAACAACCCAAAAAGCACAAAACAAAGACTTCCCTCCACCAAGATTTGAAAGTATCTTGTCCCCCGATTGGTCCTCTGGTCAGGTGTCAGCCAGGTTCACTGAGCTTGTTAACCCTTTACAGGTGAAAGAGACATTAACCCTTAGCTATCTGTTTATGACAGGCTCCCACATCTCCACTGCAGGTGTGGGGAGAGGAAAGCAGGAGCTGCATGCCCATTACTTCCAATTCTATAGATGGGTGGGGAAGGTGAGGAATGGGCACAGATTTGGCTCTGGTCCTCACCTTCCAACACTGGGTCAGGCAAATGAGCCATTTTAGAAAGGGTAGTAATCTGCTACAGGTGAGTCACAATTTCTTCCTTGGTTGGTTCAGTCATGCACCCACCCTTACACAAGGCTGCTTCCTGTAGCATAAGCTAGCCTTTACTGAAATTACCGTAAGGCCTAGTTGTAATCTAGTTATGAGAATGAATAGAAGATCAATGGGATTTGGCAAGAGATTAGAAAATTAAAGGGTTCATTAGACCAACTGCAGAATGGTTATCAAAGAAAACTCAAGAGTCTGGATTAATTAGATATAAAAGCAGAAATTTAAAAAGAAAATGCAGTTTTCTGGGTAGAGAGAAATTTACAAGATGAACTGTCCTCTTTAAAATACATCTTGTATGTGCAGTATTTATATATTGCTGTTGAAATAAGGGTTGGAGGGCAAAAACCCTATTGTGACTATCAGATATATTTGAACAAGTTTAATTTATCTTTGTCAATGATTTTGACTTTGAGATGTCTGGTTCTTGTACTTCTGCTGTTATCAATGATATGTGTACGTTAGGATAGTCAGTGGGATATGCTCATACTTTAATAATGCTTTCTTTTTTAAATCAGGCTGGAATGTCATTTATACAAATAGGAGAAATTTTGTATCCAAAGTATTTATTAATGTCCTCAGACATTAATAAATTAACCAAAGTAAGAAAAGAAGGTTCTAACTTTTAAGAGATTTCCTTAAAATTTGACATTATCAAGTATTAATATATTCCTGTTTTTATTGATCTAATTGTGTTGCTTTGAACATTAACAAACTCCCAGATGTTAATATAATGAGCATTTTGGATAAGTCTATACTCTTCTGGAATACTAAACTAAGGAGAGGGAGTTCATTATCTTCACTCAGGAATGGAAATGTGTTTCTAATCTAAGAAATTAATCAATTGTAGAGAGTGATTTTTGTCTGGGATTTTTAAAAAATATAAAAATAACATGTAGAAAGATTAAATTTTACATGATTCCCTGCCGCTCACCCTTTTTTATCTATTTTAGTAAAAACCCTGACACAGCAAATGAGAATGTTCCATGCATGCTTTTGGAAGAATCCTTTTGTTTTCATTTATGGAAAACGAATATGTTCCTGTCTTTTCTTGCTACAGGCAGATTAAGAACAGGGCATGGAAATTTGAGAGTTATATAGAGATGGTGTTTACTTGTGAATAGTTTGAATTAAACTTTAAAGAAAAATATCTGATTTATACAGTTCTAGATAAAGCATTTTCTTTCAGAAAGTCATAAGCAAGTGAAAAGAGAATTATCATGAGAGTTCCAACCTTAATTTATAACTGAGTGGAACATAACTATAATGGCTGCTACTACTACCAGGTATCACATATTAAATTTGAAATTTGCAAAGGTGTGTGTGTATCTGATGGGCTATGAAGTCAACAGGAGTCTTTCAACTGATGCAGGTTTTTGGATCAGGTCTCACTCATGAATATTAAGTTAGATATTAACAGTCTGATAAGGAGTGAAAGCTGAGTTTCAGTTTTTGCTGCTGGAAACCCTAAGCTGGCATTAGTGGTATCTGGCTACTTAGTGGTAACCTATTGCAGACTTGTTTTTCCTAAGTTCTATTGAATGAACTACATCCACAATCCTCTTTTCCTGACAGTTGTATCATGGAATGTTTGCTTTCACTTCAGTTATATTTTCTTCCTAATTTAAGACCATTTCTAGAACTAAATTTTATAACATATGAATTCTGCTAATTGGAATCCCTTCTAGAAACAGATATTGTAATGATGTGACACATAGCACTGGTAACAATCTGAGTTTTATTTACTGGATGTGACCATCTGATATGGGTCAGTGTTCCAAGAGGTTAATAGCCTTGTCAAATGAGCAGGGTCAGTCTCCACTGACTTTGTTGGTAGCTCATCCTGTCTTTTGGCATTCCACCCTTATATCTTTCTCCCAGAGATTTTTATTCTTAATTACATGGGAGACACCACACACAATTTGCAGTCATGTTATATATATGGTAAATAGGTCAAGCACGGTAATTTACAGAACACCATGCCAGATTATAACAAGAGAAGCCTGTCTACTTACTTACAGTCACATATTCCACAGTTTTGCTGTGAATAGTGAAAAAATTCACAGTTTAGCAAATTAATCTTCATACCTAACTCCACAAAAGATGTCCACTGAATATCACCCACTCATAAATGGCCCCATCTCATCTGAGTGAGGGTTTACAATCTTTAGTTTGAGATTTATCACAGATTTAGGTCTATCTTATTACAGATCATTTCCATATTTATTCAAACTGTCTCTTCTGGTTCAGCATAATAATAATCCTCTCTGAAAGTAATAACTGGATTTTAATAGGAAATATGAAGTATGGATATTCACTTTGGTTCAACATTTATTAGTAATATCACAATCTCAGTTTCACTGAATTTATAACTAGAGAGCCAATGAAAATGTTTATTAGTACCAACAAACACTGTAAGTAATGAATGTTTTAGACTGTTATAAAGAATCTCCTCAGTTCAGCTCTTGCATATAAAACAAAAGTTATGAACAATGATCTGCTCAATATCAGGAAGATATGCCCTATTTTAGTTCAGTGTTTAATATAAAAGATATATAACCCCATAAAGAAATGTTATGAGGCTTTATTGTTGATATTTCTAAAGTACTTTGACTATGAAAGGAATGGAGACGTAGCATCTCTGTATAGGTGTGCATGTAACATGAGCAAGTATTTACAGTTACTACTGGGAGGAGAGGCTGTAAAGTAGAGACTTGAGTTTTGCTGGGAGTGGGTACCAACAAGTAGAATGGCACAAGAACCAGGAAACTAAGATGTGGGGTCAGTCTAAAATGGAAATTAGAACCAGGCAAGAATGAAGAACATCAGCTGAGACTGGGAAAGTAGGAAAGTGAGAGACTTTGGTTCAGCCAGCAACAATAAAAGGATGAGCACACCGTTACCTTTCTCACAGACTACAGTGTAAATGGCAGCTATGTTCACAACGGTAATTGCCAACAAAAATAACAAGAGATATTAATGCAGCCACTTCCATTTGCAGACAGATTTTAGTTTTAAGATTCTAAAATAGAGGTAATAGTGTTACATTAAAATATTCCTTCAACCTCTGAGAGGGTCTTTTTAACCTTTTGAATAAAAGGTACACCAAACATACACTTTCCAAGATCATGTCATTTCTTTAATTTCTGGCCAAAGACATTTCTGAATCCAGAGTAAAGGTTTCAGTTGGTGTTGTTATATTTTGCCAAGTGACTTCAAGACCAATGCAAATCCTGGGAGAAGCTGATCATTTACACCTTCCACTGACTTCATAATCTAGTGAAAAAAAAATATTCTGTCACTCTATTCTTGAACCCTTATCTACTTCATTTTTATGTCCATACAAAACCATTCATATGGGTCTTTCAAGTTTGATTACACTCTTTCCTATATCTCTCCTTGTCTCATAGCTGAAAGCTTTATTTCATGCATAGCATGTTGTTTGCCTTCATGCTAGTAAAATTTTCAGCTAACTTAGTTTGACTGAAGGTCTGAATTAGTTGACACTTATAATCCAGGACTCATGATTTGTTTCACTTTGATCTTTTAGATTGGGGCAAGATGACATTGACACTCAACCTACTGTCTGAAAAATTCCCACATGTTTTCAATATCCATGTTGTCTAGTAGTTCTACTCAAACTGTAGCTTTCAGTCTACAAGCAAATATAACCTTTCAGAATTATGTAAGAAATGGTCACCTGCAAGTCAAACTAGATTCCTTGACTTTTCCATGGTTAATTAAATCCAGTCTGTCATGACGAATTTGTCCCTGCAGTAAGTTGTCATTATTAGTAACAATATGTCTTGTTTGTCTTCCTGTCCCATAAGTCCAATAAAAATCATGTGGTTGTTTAGAGTGAGATTGTGAAAACAGCAAAACAGTAAAGGTCGGCAGTAGAGCTGGTCAGAAGTTTTCTCATGGAACATTTTTCCGTCAGAAAATGTCAATTCATAGGAATCAAAACATTCTCTAGCAATGATTTTGACAAAATGCCAATGGAAACCAGGCAGGTTAACAACATAATCCTGCCTGATATTGGAAATCTGCTCTGGGCCCTTGGCAGCCAGGCTTCCAGCTCCTTGACCCCAGCTGCCAAGTTCCCAATGTCATGGGTCCTTGGAAGCTGGGCTTCCAGGATCCATGGCTTCCCATCAGCCCACCAGGTGGAGGGGTTCCAGTGTGCCCAAGGTGCCCAGCTCCCTGCCTGGCAGACTGCTGGAACTCTGAGCACCTCAGGGAGCTTTGAAAGTAATGTCAATTTCAAAATAAAAATTTGAAATTCCCATTTTTCATGAAATTTTGAAATTCATTTTGTGTTCTGGTTTAGAACAGAATTTTTTTGAGTTTTGAAATTTCAGTTTTCATGGGAATGGGAATTCCAGTTTCTGACCATTTCTAATCAGAAGCCATTCCTGCTACATGGATCTGCAGTAAACCACCACCTCCAGACCAGCATCCTTGTTATTATTTGTACTGCTCTATAGATATGCATAATGCTTTCTTCTTTTTATGTACACTTCTGGTCCCATCTCCTAGATACACTCCACTCATATTGTGTGTTCAGGGTCCCATGGGTAGACTGAGTAAATTACCAAAAGTTAGAAACAAGAGAGAGAAATAACTTTTTTCAAAAGATGCCATTCCATTATGATTGCTCCTAAAATGAGCATCTCTTAAAATCATGGATTCTTCTCAGAAAACTCTGAAAAAAATGTTGTATTACATTCAGTTATTCTTATGTGGTGTATATTTTGAGGGGTATTTCCACTTTTTATATTAAATACGTCAAACTTCAGTGGAACTACTTATGATTAAGGCTACAATTTTGTCACAGAGGTCACAGAAGTCATAGAATCCATGACTTCCACAGACCTCCGTGACTTCAGCCCATGGCAGCTGGGAATAGCCAGGACTCCCTTGAGCTCTGAGCTGCCACAGGCAGCAGGGGGACCCTGCAGCTCCTGGCCCCTGTGGGCAGCGGGGAGACCCTGCAACTCCCTGGAGCTCCAAGCCCCCATGGGTGATGGGGACCCCTGGTGCTACAAGCCAGAGCCCCCACCGCTGCCCAGCCATGGTGGGTGGTGTGAGGACCCTATCACTCCCCATTTTGTCACACATATTTTTAGTAAAAGTCATGGACAGGCCACAGGCAATAAATAAAAATTCATGGAAACCCATGACCTGTTCATGACTTTTACTAAAATATGTGTGACAAAATCTTAGCCTTACTTGGGATAATAAACACTATGTGTTTGCAGGATCAGGCCTTAGAAAGAGAGAACTTGTATGAAAAACGTAACACCTCAGTCCTGCAAGGATTTAGGCACACACATACCTTTATGCACTGTGTTAAGTTTAAACTGTTCCCAGTGCATAAAGTTTGAAAATCCTTGCAAGATCAAGTTGATAATGTATAAAAGACACATTGGACTGCTTTAACAGTGAAAATTACATGGGTGTAAATAAATGATAAAAGTATTACAAGATGCTACATGTGTAGCTAAGGTTGTAAAAAAGTATAATTTTTTTAAACAAATAGTATATGACCATATAATTAAAGACAATGTTGAAATGCGTAGGCATAAGAGAGTAGGCACCAGGTGGTGTGTGCAAGCATAAGTTTGGCATTTCCTGACTTTTGAGTGCTGAACCATGCGATTTTGATTTCCTTCTAACATAGGGCCTGATTGTGCCATCAATTAATATTAATGGGTATGTATGCTTAAAAACAATATAGTTCAACTTTTTAGCTGGAATTAATATATACACTTTGTGTTGTGAGTGCAAAAGGGGCTTAGTGCTACATTCCTTGTGCACTTTAAACTCCCTTTGAAGTTAATAGAGCTACATTGATTTATACCATCAGAGGAGCTGATCCAGTATAGGGAATTCAAGAAAGTTTTAAATATTTTAATTCTTTCATACAAGAAAGATAAAAATAGATGGGATCAGTATAAAATATATGTGCCCTGTAAACAAAATGTCACTCTAGTAAGTAATTTATTAGTAAGAGTTTTACACAACACAGGCCTTAAGTGTTTTATTGCTAGTACTTCATAATAAAGTAGTTATATAGATACTATAGTCATGAATTACTAGAGGTGACATTTTATTTATGTATTTATTTATATTCTTTCTATAAAATCTATTTTTATCTTTCTTCAAAGCCTATATTTAATAAATCAGATATTTAATATTTATTCCTTGACAAGAAAATTAACTGTATATCCTAGAGTTCACGAGTCCCAATGTATTGCAATATTCTTAACACTATGAAGTCAAATGTCTTTGATTTTTCCCCAGCTGGTATTTTTTTGTGTATACCAGCATTGCAATTCAAAGTAATAAAAGCATCGATCTTCTAACTCTCTGACACCATAGTTCCTCTAATTCTGCGGAAGCACTCAACACAAACAAACAAAAATGCAGTATAAGAAGCCCCCAGAGACAGTTCAACAAGATTTTGCATTTCCCAAGGCCAAATCAGCTGTTGAAAACTTAATTTAAGACACTGATTCCAGACACTACAGTTAGAATAGTAAATCTACTGTCTGTCAGTTTCTTAAATAAAGTTTTCAATCACTGATTCAGTCTAGAGAGAAAGAGAGAGAGCTCCATTCTAGCTGCCTCTCTGGTGAGCTATGCTTATCAAAGTTCGTCACTGTGTTTGACTTTAGTGTTGACAGGAAACTGGAGCATCTTTGGATTCAGAGATAGAAAATGAAGAGAGTATCAGAGGGGTAGCTGTGTTAGTCTGGATCTGTAAAAGCAGCAAAGAATCCTGTGGCACCTTATAGACTAACAGACGTTTTGGAGCATGAGCTTTCGTGGGTGAATACCCACTTCTTCAGATGCATGTGGTGGAAATTTCCAGGGGCAGTATATATATGCTAGCAAGCAAGCTAGAGATAACGAGGTCAGTTCAATCAGGGAGGATGAGACCCTGTTCTAGCAGTTGAGGTGTGAAAACCAAGAGAGGAGAAACTGGTTCTGTAGTTGGCAAGCCATTCACAGTCTTTGTTCAATCCTGAGCTGATGGTGTCAAATTTGCAGATAAACTGAAGCTCAGCAGTTTCTCTTTGAAGTCTGGTCCTGAAGTTTTTTTGCTGCAGGATGGCCACCTTAAGGTCTGCAATAGTGTGGCCAGGGAGGTTGAAGTGCTCCCCTACAGGTTTTTGTATATTGCCATTCCTAATGTCTGATTTGTGTCCATTTATCCTTTTCCGTAAAGACTGTCCAGTTTGGCCAATGTACATAGCAGAGGGGCATTGCTGGCATATGATGGCGTATATTACATTGGTGGATGTTCAGGTGAATGAACCAGTGATGGTGTGGCTGATCTGGTTAGGTCCTGTGATGGTGTCGCTGGTGTAGATATGTGGGCAGAGTTGGCATCGAGGTTTGTTGCATGGATTGGTTCCTGAGCTAGAGTTATTATGGTGCGGTGTGCAGTTACTGGTGAGAATATGTTTCAGGTTGGCAGGTTGTCTGTGGGCAAGGACTGGCCTGCCATCCAAGGCCTGTGAAAGTGTGGGATCATTGTCCAGGATGGGTTGTAGATCCTTGATGATGCGTTGGAGGGGTTTTAGCTGGGGGCTGTATGTGATGGCCAGTGGAATCCTGTTGGTTTCTTTCTTGGGTTTGTCTTGCAGTAGGAGGCTTCTGGGTACACGTCTGGCTCTGTTGATCTGTTTCCTTATTTCCTTGTGCGGGTATTGTAGTTTTGAGAATGCTTGGTGGAGATTTTGTAGGTGTTGGTCTCTGTCTGAGGGGTTAGAGCAGATGCGGTTGTACCTCAGTGCTTGGCTGTAGACAATGGATCGTGTGATGTGTCCAGGATGGAAGCTGGAGGCATGAAGGTAGGCATAGCGGTCGGTAGGTTTTCGATATAGGGTGGTGTTAATGTGACCATCACTTATTTGCACCGTGGTGTCAAGAAAGTGGACCTCCCGTGTAGATTGGTCCAGGCTGAGGTTGATCGTGGGGTGGAAGCTGTTGAAATCGTGGTGGAATTTTTCCAGAGTCTCCTTCCCATGGGTCCAGATGATGAAGATGTCATCAATGTAGAGAGGTTTTGGTGGGTGGAGTTTTAGCTAGCGTAGATGAAAACTTGGCAAACAGAAAACATTGGCTGAGCAGTATGATTATACAACTCAGGTTGAATGAATGCAAGTGAAACAAAACATTTTAAGACAAATTCCCCAAACTGTGGGCCAGATTCTGTCTCATTTCTGACCTGTTTTTGACACCTGAGTGGCAGAAAGGAGCTGGAACCCCTTACCACATCTGAACAGTTGATATTCTCTGTAGCCTCTCAGCTGGGGTAAAGCCAGTGAAGCCAGCTCCTACTTGGCCTGCCCCTCTTCCATCCTATTGTAGGGGACATATCAAAGGTGTATCAGGGCTGAGAGGAAGTGAGGTGAAATTCAGCTCCATTCTACCAATTCACAGTTATCCTGGTGTCTTCAGGTATACCTTCATGAAGAGTTAATCCATGTCGTAGTGCCACTGTAAGTTTCTCTTCCTTTCCTGACATGAAGGTGAAGCAAGCTACCAAGAAGGAAGCCACCTGGGAAGACATGGGTTTTAAACCAGAATTTTGGACAGAATGATAAAGGGAAGCAAGACTGAGTCTGTGTATTCGGTCATTGTTAAGATGTGTGGCAGCAGTTAATCCAGCTCATTTCCCATGAGGATACCACCCAGTACACAAGGCATAACTTATTCTTATCACATGTACACAATGCTGCAAAGAGGATTTTTTTTAAATCCACACCCCAATATTAACATGGCCAAGCTACATGTAAAAGCACACTGTAAACCATCCTCAGTAAAGAAAAATTATATTAAAACATTGATGCGGGAACTCAAAAAGTTCAACATTTGTATGCCTATCAAACCTATGAGCGACACCACCATGACACATGGATCTCAATCCCAACACAATCCTCCTCCATTCTCCCCTGATGTCTTCCTGTTGGGGAGGACAAAGTATTTCCCAGTGTGGTGGAAAACTCTCCTCTCCGGTGTATTTTACAGCCCAGCAAATGCAAGTGTAAACTCTTATGAAACTGGAGTCATGACAAGAAAGGTTGATTTGGTTTAGGGTTCCTGGGTGGAGAAAGAGTGGGATCCCCAGCATTATAACTGTTCTGAAGTAAGCCTGTGTACATCAGAACTGAATGGTGATTTCCCTCTTCACAACATTGTCAGATGAAGGGAAGCATCAATACGTGAATGTCATGAAATGATTCAAGACTATATACTCCTTTCACCTATCTACAATGTAAACCTCACCGTTCTGACAGTGAAGCTGACAGTTCACGTGAACTGCATCATTAAAGAATACTTGATCGAGGAATTAATTTCTTACAGGAGTATATATGAAAATAGAGAGTGGAGGGGTGTGAGAGAAAGCCGGATTCTAATCTCTGATAAATGGCACCGTGAGTTTCTATTCATCTTGTAAAAGCATTTGCTTTGCATTTGTGCTTAAGGGACATAGCTACTTTTACAAGATAATATCTGAGATCGAAATGCATGTGTATATGAAATTTAAATATAAGTGTTCTCAATCCAAATATATTATTTTAGTTTACATTTTTTAATTATTTGTTTTAATTAATTTAATTTTAATTCAATGACCTAAGTCCATTACTGGCTCTGGTAATCTAATACCACACCTATCAGTTTCCTAGCTCTGTATGTTATTTCTTCTATGTGACACACTAAGTTCTCCATGTCATATAGCTGATTACAGTATTCATGTGGTGATGAATATTAGGCTTGCAAAAGAGTGGTTGCTTTTATTTATTATGGGGCAGATTCTGCCACCCTTGTATTTTGTAGTCCCTTATTCTCCAAGTAGTCCCCTGCATTTCACTGTGATTATTGTGATGGGGCAAGGCCAGATGGCTGCAGTAAAATAGTGAGGAACAGGTATGTTAGCCCCAGGCTGAACAAATCCCTGGTACCATGGTAACCAAATGGCAGTTGGTCCAGGTTAATCAAGACACCTAGGGCCAATTAAGATCTTTCTAGAAGGCAGTGGAGATAGCTACATTGATTGGGACACCTGAAGCCAATCAAGGGCTGGCTGGAACTAGTTAAAAGCCTCCCAGTTAGTCAGTGAGGTACGTATGTGAGGAGCTGGGAGCAAGAGATACAAGGTGTGGGTGTGCTGCTGGAGGACTGAGGAGTACAAGCATTATCAGACACCAGGAGGAAGGTCCTGTGGTGAGGATAAAAAAGGTGTTTGGAGGAGGCCATGGGAAAGTAGCCCAGGGAGTTGTAGCTGTCATGCAGCTGTTACAGGAGGCACTATAGACAGATGCAATCCACAGGACCTGGGCTGGAACCCAGAGTAGAGGGCGGGCCCGGATTCCCCCCAAACCTCCCAGCTCCTGATCAGACACAGGAGAAGTTGACCCAGACTGTGGGTTCCACCAGAGGGGAAGATCACTGAGATGAGCAAATCCGCCAATAAGCACAGGACCCACCAAGGTAGAGGAGGAACTTAGTCACACTATGCACAGAACAAGTCAATATGTGGAAAGATAACAGAATCTTGCCCTCTGCACCAGTTCCTCAGCTGGTGCAAACTGGAATTGTTTCATTGGCTTTAGTGGACATGTTCTGATTTAAACCAGCAGAGGATTGGTTTGAAGCATTGGCCTTCTAAACCCAGGGTTGTGAGTTCAATCCTTGAGGGGGACATTTAGGGATCTGGGGCAAAAATCTGCCTGAGAATTGGTCGTGCTTTGAGCAAGGGGTTGGACTAGATGACCTCCTGAGGTCCCTTCCAACCATGATAGTCTATGATTCTATGTCAGGATCTGGCTGACTAGGTTAATTGCATTCCTTAATATGTACTTTTGAAAATTAATGGAAAATGTACACACATTGTATGCAATATCATGTGTTACATGCTTTAAGCTGACGATGAATTATCATAGTCTCAGGAGGTTAGAGAGTATTAAAGTGACCATAAGTATTTGTTTGGGGTTGTCATGCATTAGCCACAACTCAAAAGATTATTATAATTTGCTAATGTCAGCTTCTTTGAGGTCATATTTATGTCTCCTATGAACTTTTGGGTTTTTTTTTTCAAACATATGCTTTAATCTTTGTGAATGGTGCCGACAGTGAAGGCGGAATTGTGAATCTCACTTTGTTGTGAAAACATTTCAAATGTTTTTCCAAATTTAACCAGAAAAGCACACAAATGCAGGAAGCAGCCAATATACACATCCTCCTTATTTCACACTGCCGTCTAAAATATGCTTGTATCTTAAATCCATAGTCAGATGAGAGTGAAGACTCAAATAGTAGATAAATCAAATTACTTTTAATAAAACTAAAGCTGTGATCATTACTAAGTGACATAGTATAGCACCACACAAAGACAGATCAGTTTCACTTACTGTTAAATTAATTACTGCATGTAAAGTGAAATGAGTTTGATATATCAAGTCTCAATATAGCCTTCGGCACTGTGCTAAACTTCAACACCTTCAAGGACAAGAATAAACTTTTTATGGACTAAAGTTTGTCAGAGTCATTTAACATATCCTAACAACTATTGCCTCGTTGATTTAAAAAATAAAATAAACCTTTTAAAAAGCAACCTGAAGAAGATAGTTATACTTTTCAGAATTTATAGAGTAGGTATAACTGTGGCTCTAGCCTCTGTTTGCCAGAATCTGGGAATGGGCGACAGGGGATGGATCACTTGATGATTTTCTGCTCTATTCATTCCCTCTGGGGCACCTGACATTGGCCACTGTCAGAAGACAGGAAACTGGGATAGATGGACCTTTGGTCTGACCCAGTATGCCTGTTCTTACATTCTTATGTTATGTTCCTATCCACATCTTCATGGTCAACAACCTGATCAGAGTTGTCCTGGGTTCCATTCAACTTATCCATCCTTATAATGATTTCTCAGTATGACCTGCCCCCCTACAGCTCATTCCCAGCTCATAAAATAGGTTTGGTGGCAGGATATGTCAGAAGTATGTGCAAAGGAAGGAATGAGAATTCTTGGCAGAGGTAGATGAGGCTGGCTGAATGAAAAACAGTATTAGCTCCTGTAGCAGGACTGCTTCTTACTATGAATCCCGCCTTGTTACATACCCTCCTCTTTTTGAACCTTGTCCATACCAGTGTAAGTTCTATTGGAGAGCACCACTCCAGCTGAAACTTACAAGTGGTTGAAATTGTTCTAAAACAATTAGATCCATGACTAGATTGTCTCTGGATTCAGACACAGGGCAGCTAGGTCTCACAATCTCTGGGTTGCTATATGAGGTCAGGCTCCTCGTGGACGTGGCTCTGTGTGGAATTGATGCTGTTATGCTTCAGCCATGAACCCCTGCCAATCTAAGCTGTTTTCCGTGTGCGGTACAAGCTTGACTGCATCACTCAAGTTTCTATAAGCAATTTTAGCCTCTCTAGTCAGAAATGACATCACCCTGGCACTCTGGAGTCTTCCCAGCCAGCAGCTCAGGCAACCTGCCCAAAGATGCAGAGAAAGGCCTCAGAAACATCTTCCAGGCCCAACTCTGCCAGTGCCAGGCTTGGCCTGCCCTGTCCCAATCATGCCAGAGATTCTAGACCCATCTGCCCTGTTGCTGCAGAAACTGCTCCTGCTGCTGACATTAGGACTCCTGCCACTGCTGCTGAGTGACCAGCTGTACCTCCTGCTGCTTTTGTTGGCTTTGCAAAAGCAGCAGGAGAAAGATCTGAGTCTTTTGCTGCTGCTGTACTAATAGGCAGATAATTTCCTCCATCTCGTCTTATGGTTACTTCTTCTATCTCAACTCTTCTCCTTGGTTGGAGTGCGGTTTGGGATCCTCTGACTATGCCAATTTGTAACAGACTTGCTGTTACTGAGCAGCCCCTCCTGGCCAGGGTTGTCCCTGCAAGCTCCCCACCTCTGATTTTCCTCTTGTTCAGGACCTTCAAGAAATAAGAGGCTTTCTCTGGTTAACAATACTCTTGCCTTGGGGTAGTTTAATAGCAGAACCAGTTTACAACAACCTAGGGTGACCATCTTTTCAAAAGACAAAAGCTGGCCCCTCTCCTTGCCCCCCACTCCTCTTCCCCTAAGGCCACGCCCCTGGTCAGGCTAGAAGCCAGAGCTGGGCCATGGTAAGAGCTACCCAAGGATCTCAGGCTGCTGTGGAGTGCACTGGACCCTCTACCTGCCCTGCGGGTGGTGGGATGGGGTGCCAATGTCCTTGTTGGAAAGGAGAGTCCAGGTTCCCTGGGTGGCTTTTATTATTGCCTGGCTCTGGCTTCTGACCTAC
The DNA here is from genome assembly GCF_025201925.1 of Gopherus flavomarginatus. Taxonomy (NCBI): domain Eukaryota; kingdom Metazoa; phylum Chordata; order Testudines; family Testudinidae; genus Gopherus; species Gopherus flavomarginatus. The sequence continues at coordinate 121,348,859 of NC_066620.1, read as the reverse complement.
TAAGGGGATGGGGCCTTGACTGGGAGAGGAGGTCCAGGGTGTGGGGTCCTGTTGCAAGGTGGGACTAAGGCCCACCTCAGCCCCCACCACCACCACTAGGAAGAGGCTGGTGCCACCCCTGAGTCTCAGGCAAGCATGGAGTGGTGCTCTAGGGAATCCGGGACAAATGCTGTACCAGAGTCATTCAGTCTGGGGCCAGGACTTAAACTCTGCATTTCAGGACTGTCCCACCCAATTTGGGACAGGTGGTCACCCTGCAACAACCCAGAGTCCCAAACTAAAGTCTCTTCCAACAAGACACAGTCCATAGTTAGCTGTGACACTTTCTCTCACCTTCGGGGCTCTTCTAAGCCTACTTAAGGAGCTCCTTGAAGGGAAAAATGAAGGCAGCATGCTGCAGAGCCACACCTGGTGCACAGAGGTGCTGCAGGACTGGCAATGCCCATTTATAATTTTATTGGAAATTAGAAAAAAAAACAAATATCCGTCAGTTTACAATTACACATTTTTAACAGCATTTAATAATATTAAAACCGTGTATTCCACTCTGCTGAGCAGATAGAGAATGAGTTCCATGACAAAACTCTTGATTAGTTGTTTTTTTTCCATGAATATTATTTGTTAACCCAGACAGCTCACTATTGTGCATAACTCCTCTCTAACAAACTTAAGAATTAGGGTTAGATTGTGCGTTTAGGTTCAGCCCCTAAGTAGATCCTTGCTTTGAAGGGTAGTAATTTGCTACTGTCCAATATGGCAGCAAGTGACAACAACTCTCTACTGGTTCAGTTGAGTTGTCAGCAAGTGTAGGAGATAGGCTTGCCTGCACGAGGAGTTATCCTGGAATAGCTATTCCTGTTCCATTATTTCTCATTAACTCCATGTGTGGATGCTCCTATTCCATAATAAATCGTCACATTCCAAATTAGCTTAATCCACACTGGAAGGAATAACAGCATCCACATGTAGTTAATCAGAAATGGCTAATCTGCTTTACATTAACACCCTACTTTATTCTGGATTAAAATTTCATGTGTAGACAAGCCCTAAGGCTCCACCGGTTCTCCATCCCCTCTACCCACCCACTCCTGGGGCAGTGGGAATAAGCCGGGACACAGAACTTCTTTACTTCTACTTGTTCAGACCCATGGTCCAGGCAAGCTATATAAGGCCTAAGAGGAGTCCTTGCTCCTTCTTACTGCTTTGTGCTCATGTGTAGTCCAAATTTCAGTCTAGTACTTTGTCTCAAACTTTGCCTTACCCATATTGGGAGCCCTAAAGACCTGGACTTCTCTGTTCTCCTTGTGCCACTCTAACCAGTGCAAAGGGGCCATAAAGCAGGCAGACCTCACCAAATATCCATATATTCCCATACATGGGGAGAATTTCCAGGTGGTGGAGAGCTGTAATAGCAGCTCTGTGATGCTCCTTTGCAGCCCACCAGTACTGGATGCATAGTTGGAGATAAAATTTTATGTTGTGCTAAAACTAGATCTCTGGATTAGATAGAGCTGATCAAACAGAGTTCTTTTGGCATGGTGTAGAAATAATATTTTAGCCAATATAGCAAATCAATCACTCTAGAAGGGGAAGATTTTAAAATATTTTCTTTTGGGTCTCAATGTTTTTTTTTCCTGGGCTTAGATTTTTCCATCAGGAGCCTTAGCAGCCAACTAGCTTTGTCCCAGTTGGTAGAGGAAGCTAGATCCAATCTTTTGGATGTTGTCCAAATATAATAAATCTATGTCCTTAGTGTTTTATTTATAATTAGGAGGTTATTTCTGTTTGTCTCAACAAATTCTAAGCACTATTGGTCTACATATTTGCCTGAATAAACCAAGACAAGAAATATAGTGACTATCCTGAATATAAAGTACAGCTAAAATGTTTTAAAAGCCTTTTCTACACTGCACATGAGAAACATTAATACTACTATAAGCCAGTGGACTCACACAAGTTTAATTATTAGTAAACAACCAACACCCTGAATGTCTTTCCAAAATGAAGAGAAACGTGAAAGAGATGCAAGAGAAGACTGAATGTAGAAAGGTTCTGAAATCCATTGTTAGTTGTAAAACTTTGATGTGGGAAGAACGATGGTGAAGACTAGGAGCATTGGATGGTGTCCTGATTCTTTCTTTGTTAAGTGCTGTTCTCATTTAAGAAATAATAAATGCACAAAGCCCAATTATCAGTCTAAATTAGCCCACTCGGTTTTACATTTTCACACTGAAACAGGAACATAGCTCCCTAAAATAGGTATCTGGACACCTAGTAGCTGATTTGAGCATCCAAATGTAGAACTTGGTACCTTAAGTAAGGTGTCCAAGTTTGAAAATACTTCTCCGCAGAATTTACAGTATCTTATATTTTGCTATTGATGAGCTAAGGAAATACCAAAGGACAAAGGTTCTATCCTGAAGTCATGTACGGGGTGTCAATCATGATAAATTCCATTTAAATCATGAGTAATTCCATTTATCCTATACCAGGATAAAACTTGTATGAGTAAAATCAGGCCCAGTGTACAGCTGCATCAACAAAACTTCTAGGTTCCCATAGCGCAAATTGTGAGATATTACAGTATTTCCTTGTGATATTTTTTAGTGGGGAACTATGCAGATCATTTGCCAAGCATATTGCTAAGCCTATATATAAGTGGAACTCTCCCACAGTAATAGTCGTGCTTCTTGACTGTTGGCACTGAATATGCTGAAGTTAAATCTTTTTATGAGTTTTCCTAGAACAGACCAGAAATCTTAGCCATGTTGAATGTACTTATTCCATTAAAAGGTAGAACTAAGATGTTAGTTGAGATTGCACTAATCATAGCTCAGAAGACTTCAGGACAGCATGGATGGGAGTGGCCAAAACATTAGTATTCTGCTGTACAAAGTGACAAAACCATTCAGTGTTCTGAAATTTTGGAGGATTTTGTAATTTCTTTAGCAATTTCAAAGGGGCTCAGTCATCCCCATATTTCTTAATATCTTTTCATGTGATTTAGTGGGCTCCTTGGAAGAATTCCATCCCTAGAACTCACTTTAGATGAATTTGGGGACTTAACACATTGGTGAAACATACTGATGAACATGCTTCTGTTGTCTCCCTTTATCAATGAGCAATTAGATGGCCATGCAATGGTCCTGATTCTTCTCTCTTGCACTAATGAAAATCAGAAATAATAACATTGAAAATAACACATTTATACTCATGTAAAACTGGTTGTGTAAGAGGAGATTCAGGGCCAGTATGTTATGGTTATCTGACCCCCAAATATCAAAGAAATCAAATCAAATATAAAATATACTAATAATAAATACCAAATCAAAGAAAGAGACCCAAAGATCCACATGCAAGAGAAAGGAGTGACAGAGATCAATGAGTATGCAACAGGAGAAACAAGAGTGTGCAATTAGAAATCCATGATGTCTATACAGGCGTAAGGCAATGGTGTCATGATATAGTTACTGTATATGAATGTGAAACTTTTTGCTGTGATTACTTCATTCTTATATATTTCTGATTAATAACATTCACAGTTCCAATTTTAAAAATTTAAATCAGTCATATTCCATAAAAAATACAACCCATTGAATTTCTGTGCACATTACTAATTTTGACACACTCAAGGACGACAGAAAGGTCTGCCTATGGGAACAGATGCCAGACTGCTTTACATTGTTTTGCCCCACTGGTGAATGCAGATGTTTCTTTCGAGAGAAAAAGGTCTGCTTGCATGATGAAAATGATACTGCCCGATGAGAACTAGAAGAAGTGAGAAAGTGAGATAACAGGAGAAAAAGCTGCCTGGAGAGGCCTCTGTGCATCCAAAACACCCAGAACTATAGAAGCTTTTAGAGGTTGATTTTTATCAGTGAAACTGCATGTGATAAGTCAGTCTCCAAGCAGCCTGCTCTTGATTGTGTGTGTTTGAAAAATGAAACAAGTGGGGTTGCGCTGCTGTATTTGACAAAACTTATACTGAAACATTGCAGGCTTGCACAGATTTTCAGCAATTCCAAATTAGAACAATGAAAGCATCTGATTTCCCATGACATGCTGACCAGATTAACTGAAGCTGATACAGGGAGGTAGAAATTATGTCTCCCTGTACCAGCAAACTTTGTTGCTCCCTATGAGGGAGCTGCCCTGAGGTACAACTACGTGCTGCCTTCTTTTGAGGTTTTTTCTAGAATGAGCTGCTCTAACCAGTGCCAGAACTCCATAGGGGAACCATTGTAATAAAAAAGTTGACTCACTATAACCCCTGGCCATCTCTGTCCACGTGTTGGCCTTTTACTGTGCCCTAGTGCAAGAGCGGTGTTGACCGTTTTCTGACAATGCAATGTACTCCCTTGGTGGACAGTCTACTGCAGGGACCTTTCACTAATGTCGTCTTCAGCATAAATTGTTATGCACTGAGGGGTTAATCTAGAGCCCAATGTCTTAAACTAGTCACATAACTGTCAATGATCAGTATGGTTTAGAGAAAACTAAGATAAACTGAAATGATAATTTCATAGACAGATTCATCTCAAAAACGTCTGAGTTTATAATGTTTCTCTGGAATCTCCAGACTATAGTTTTGTTATGTAATCCTCCCATGTCCACATCAAATATCTTTTGTCATTTCAAGAATAATAACAAAGATACCTTTCCAAATAGTCTTTCCCAGTTTCTCTTTCTTGGTGCATAAACAAAATCTAATTTAATTTTCCTTAACAGGTTTTGTAAATATCACCAGGATTTACAAAAGCTTCACAGTAATCGTCAATAAAGCTTGTACAGATGTATTTATGTCTATAAGAGGAAGCAACTGTTTGATGAATTAGGATAATAAAATCTTCCTTGACATATAGGCTGTGAACAGTGCCATATTGGCATGTCCGGCATGTATCAACATTCCTGTTAAGTTCCACAGCTTCAAGGCTTATCAGGCTACTTCTCAGCATTTCTCTGAATAACATCTGAACCACAGATGTTGAAAAGAACACAAACAGGAAATACACAAAAGGATATAAAAATCCCTTGCTGTTTCTGTAGACTTTTTCTATGTCCACTAAAACTATATTAAAACAGTGTGCATAGTAACGTGTGTAAATAGCAAGAGGAGTTTTTCATGAAGAATTCTCAGTGCTCCTGCATAATGGATGTTCTTCTTCGAGTGCTTGCTCATATCCATTCCAGTTAGGTGTGCGCGTGCCGTGTGCACGTTCGTCGGAAGAATTTTACCCTAGTAACACTCGGTGGGTCGGCAGGGCGTCCCCTGGAGTGGCGCCGCTATGGTGCCGGATATATACCCCTGCCGACCCATCTGCCCCTCAGTTCCTTCTTACCGCCCGTGTCGGTTGTTGGAACAGTGGAGTGTGGCTTAGCTGTCCTCCACTTCCCTAGCTTTTCGCTCGTTTCTAATCGTTATTGTGTATATAGTTCAATGTTCTATATTTCTAGTTAGTTTTATTAGTTCTTTGTAGTAATTATTGTATATAGTTAAGAGGGTTCGGGGATTTGCCCCTTCCCCTCACCCGGTACCAGGGCCCATGCCCAGTTCACCAGGCTTCAAACCGTGCTCGGCCTGTCATAGGCCGATGCCCACAGGAGACCCGCACGACTCCTGTCTCAATCCTCCCCCCTTTGTCAAGAGGCGATACAGCTATGGGACTTTTGCATAGACCTGGTAGCGTCCTTTCTCCCAGGAGTCCGGAACACTCTGGCAGATAACTGAGCAGATCCTTCCTGTCTCACGAGTGGTCCATCCGTCCGGACATTCTCCATTCTGTATTCCAGAAGTGGGGGTTTCCCCACGTAGACCTCTTTGCGTCCCAAGAGAACAGGAAATGCCATGTGTTCTGCTCCCTGCAAGGTCACTCCCCGGGCTCCCTCTCGGACGCATTCCTAATCCCGTGGAAGAGGCACCTATTTTATGCCTTCCCACTCTTTCCTCTCGTCCGCAGAGTCCTACTCAAGCTCCGCAGGGACAGAGCCCAACTAATCCTGATCGCTCCCGCATGGCCGAGACAGCATTGGTATACTCTGTTGCTCGACCTCTCTCTGGCAGACCCGATCCCCCTGCCGCTGTGCCCGGACCTCATAACACAGAACTTTGTCAGGCTTCACCACCTGGACCTGCAGTCCCTTCATCTGACAGCGTGGCTGCTGTCTGGTTCAGCCAATCGGAGTTGCGTTGTTCCACCTCAGTTCAACAGCTGCTGGGCAGCAGAAAGCCTTCCACGTGGACGACATATCTCGCCAAGTGGAAGCGCTTCTCCCACTGGTGCGCTCAGCGTAACTTTATCCCTGAAGGTGTATCGGTCCCCATTATCTTGGACTATTTATGGTCTCTCAAGGAGCAGAACCTGGCGATCTCTTCTATAAGGGTGCATCTCGCAGCTATTTCCACTTTCCACCCTGGGGAAACTGGCAGTTCAATCTTTTCTCACCCCATAGTTTCCAGATTCCTCAAAGGCTTGGAGCGGCTGTACCCTCAGGTCAAGCGCCCAACCCCTATCTGGGATCTGAACCTGGCGTTGGCTAGGCTTATGGGTCCCCCCTTTGAGCATTCAGCCACATTCTCGCTGCTGTACCTTTCCTGGAAGACAGCCTTCGTCGTCGCCATCACCTCGGCTAGACGAGTCTCGGAACTTCGAGCTTTAACCACGGATCCCACAAGGACAAGGTACAGCTGCGACCACACCCGGCATTCCTCCCTAAGGTAGTCTCTGCCTTCCACGTAAATCAAGACATCTTTCTACCAGTCTTTTTCCCGAAACCGCACTCATCGCGTCGGGAACAACAACTGCATACCTTGGATGTCCACAGGGCTCTTGCCTTTTATATCGAGAGGACCAAACCCTTCCGACGCTCGCCTCAGCTCTTTGTAGCTGTCGCAGAGCGCATGAAGGGCATGTCAGTCTCTTCCCAACGAATTTCGTCTTGGGTGACATCTTGTATCCGGACATGCTATGACTTGGCTCACATTCTGACTGGCCATCTCACCGCCCATTCTACTTGGGCTCAAGCCTCATCTGCCGCTTTCCTGGCCCATGTTCCCATCCAGGAAATATGTCACGTGGCTACCTGGTCTTCCATCCACACCTTCGCCTCACACTACACACTGGTCCAGCAGTCCAGAGATGATGCAGCCTTTGGCTCCGTGGTCTTACATTCCGCAACGTCTCACTCCGACCCCACCGCCTAGGTAAGGCTTGGGAATCACCTAACTGGAATGGATATGAGCAAGCACTCGAAGAAGAAAAGACGGTTACTCACCTTTCTAACTGTTGTTCTTCAAGATGTGTTGCTCATATCCATTCCAAACCTGCCCTCCTTCCCCACTGTCGGAGTAGCCGGCAAGAAGGAACTGAGGAGCAGACGGGCTGGCAGGGGTATATATCCGGCACCATAGTGGCGCCACTCCAGGGGGTGCCCTGCCGACCCACCGAGTGTTGCTAGGGTAAAAATCTTCCGACGAACGTGCACATGGCATGCACACACCTAACTGGAATGGATATGAGCAACACATCTCGAAGAACAACAGTCACAAAGGTGAGTAACCGTCTTTTAGTGATGGATGCATCCATCCTCAAACTGACTTACACAGTTCTTCAAAGAAATTCCAGAGCTCACCAGTTTTGTCATTAGAACCTTTCACACATACAGTGGTCCTTCGCCACGCACCAACTGTGGATACTAGTCTCATCTGCCTGTAGATGGAATGACATACACTTAAGGGCCTGATCCTCAGCTGGCGTAAATTGTCAAAGGCTCATTGGACTTGAAGCCCATGTGGCTATGATAATTTACATCAGCTGCAGATCTGCCCCTTAGTCTTACTTTGTACATTGGTTTAGTAACTAGTTCACTTTGTATTGTGGGAGACATAATGGATTCTGGGGATGATTCTGAGCCCACTTGTGTCAGTTTTATATGGTAATTCCCTTCAATTCAATAGAGTTACTCCTGTAACTCCTCTTACAACAGTTAGAGATCAAAATCAGACCTATTGAATACAGATTTGTGTTGGGACATGTGGATGTGTTTTCTGAACCCCGGATCCCATTTGGCTTATCACCTCTTTTTGCTTCTTAAAATAAATTTATCTTAGTTGTTGACTCAGTTTTGCAGTTCTAAAATCTTATTAATATTCAGCACTTTTAGCACCTTCCACTCAAAGTTGGGGTTCTGTTTTGGTTTTGTGAAACAAATTATAATTACTAAAGTCTTCCAACATTTCTCTCTGGTAGGTATCACCCCCATTTTATAGAAGAGGAAAACAAACAATGCAGAAGTTCAGTGTTTTGCTCAGGGTCCCAAAGCAAGTCTTTGACAGAGCCAGAAGGTAAACCCAGTTCTGCTCACACCCACTGTGGTGTTCTGCACTTGGTCAAGCTTTCTTTTTTCTATTTTTACTGATGGCCCCAAAAAGTCTGTCCTTGTCTGACGCAATTTTATTTCATACTAATCACAGCTTTCAAATAAAATGCCAAAAACTATTATTTTGAAAAAAACTGTTAAGTCTAATAGAGAATCATTCCTGTGAAACTTAAGGGGATAGGTTTAGCAATGGAAGAAGGTTGGAATGTGCAATGTTTTATTTGTATATGAAATCATGCAAATTTTAATGTGTAATTATATTATCTATGCCCTTTGGAATTTTACTTGCACTTCTCATTTATAAGTCTGCGGATCAATGCAGCCAGGTGTAAGTGAACGTAATTCGATTGAAGTCAATGGAGTTGTGTGCACTTACGCAAGGGTTGAATTTTGCCCCTCTACGACCAGCCCCTCTTACTCTTTTTTTTAAACTTCCAGCTTTACACACAGTAAAAAATTATTCCATATCTGTTTCTTGATTTTTTGTATTATTTTTCAGAGTTCATTTTGCACTTCTCATTTTTATTTTCTTAAAAATTTTGGTTGATCAAGATACTTCTGAGTTCACTGTGAGCTATAAAATAGAACAAAACAATTAATCCTATTCATTTTTACTGCTGCTCTGATAAGAGAGTAGAAAGGTTAAGAATTTCCCAGGGTAGCTCCAGTGACTTAAAGAGGAAAAACTCTTCCGACAAAATGTGATGAAATTTGATTCCACTTATACCAGTATAAATCCATTAATTTTACTTCAGCAGAGATATTGGTGGGGTGAGATCTTCACCCTTGTTCCAGACTCTTTATGCCAGGTAAGGGGGACTTCCAATTTTCTTGTGAGGAAAAGGCAATCAAAAAACTATTACTCAGGCAGATGTTCTGCGCACATAAAGACGATTCATCATGCCAGATGTTGTTTTATAATGCTTGGGACAGCTGACGTACTGAGAAAAATTGGTTTCCTTTTGGAGTAATTTTTATATAAAATGTTAGGATTCTCTACTTCATTATAAACCTCTACCTCAATACAACGCTGTCCTCGGGAGCCAAAACATCTTACTGTGTTATAGGTGAAACCACGTTATATCGAGCTTGATTTGATCTGCTGGAGCGCACAGCCCCTCCCCCCCCAGAATGCTGCTTTACTGCGCTATATCCAAATTCATGTTATATCGGGTGGCTTTATAATGGGGTAGAGGTGTATTACTTTTGCCTCTGTTATTTCTATATTCAAATATTCCCCCCACACTAGATTTTATTTAATACTTTTATACACTAGAATTACAACTTTGATACACTAGATTTACACTAAAATACACTAGATTTTCAACTCTATGGGTTATGGGTGGAAACATGTGGGTATGTCTACACTGTAGCTAGGAAGGCGCTTCCTGGTGTGGGTAGACAGATGCATGCTAACTGTGCTCCTATTAGCATACTAAAAATAGCAGGGTAGCCAGAGTAGTGTGGGTGGTAGTTTGGGCTAGCCTCCTAAATACAAACCTGCCCAGACTCCCTGGGTACATACTCGGGCAATGAGCCTGAGCTGCTGTCCATGCTACCCCAGCTACACTAGTGCACTATTTTTAGTGCACTAGTTCAAGCAGAGCTAGTGCATCTATCTACCAGTGCTGTGAAACATGCTCCCAGGTGCAATATAGATGTACAGTATCTTTGTCTTGTACATCTCTATTTCCAGTGCATCATCCTCATTATACATGCTTAACATATGTGCAAAATAAGGATAGCTTTCGTTGCTGTGAGTGTTCTTAGTGTTATGAAGTTTGTCTTAAAATGTCTGCCAGGTTGAACCACAGTATTCAGTTCATTGGACCTATAGAGTCATAGAATATCAGGGTTGGAAGGGACCTCAGGAGATCATCTAGCCAACCCCCTGCTCAATGCAGGACTGGATCTGAATATATCTAGCTTTGGCAGCTTTGACTATTTTCCCAAATGTTCACATGGGGCCTGATTATCCAAACACTTGCCACTGGGCATCGGAGTTACTATTTCGAGTAGCCCCATTCACATTAATAGCACTAGCCATATCTGCAAGGGCTTTATGGGATTTCATGGTATATATTGATTGCAAAAATATTTACAGCTGGCCCTGCTATCTGGTAGTCGAGTGGATACATGCAGATTAATAATTGATTTTAAGACATACTCAGCAGCAACATCACTGTGTCTTAGGGCCGGACTGCAATTTTTTAAAAATTATTCAGCAGCACGATGGTGGCAAATGCAAACCCAGATTAATCTATCAATCATGAAATTATACAAAAATTCTCTGGATTGAATTACCTTTGGTTGAGTTAATACAAACAAGGAGCCTGTAACTTAAATGCAATTGGAAAATGAATATTTTTGAGGGAAGGGGAAAATATACACAGTATCTGCAGAATGGGGTGATTATATTCAATTCATGTTGGTAAACCTAGTTAAATAATTACTTTGAAATCTTTGAGGGTCTTAAATATTAATGTTATCAACAGGCTGAAAAAATGTAAATTACTCTGGATGACTTGTAGGAGAGGTTGATTCTGAAAAGATGTTTCTAACGGCAGTTTTTCTTTGCATGACTGAGCACATGTGCAGATTGACACTTTACACAAAGATTACATTTATAAAGGTTACTAAATGGTTAATCAATTGTTATGAAGTCCAGCAGCCAGTAGGTTGCTTATAATAATCTATAACACCTTTGACTGATGTCCTTACCAATACGATTCCTGGCTGTGATATGTTTATTACATCTAATAGTCATGTATTGACCCATTATAAACTGTTTATAAACGTAGCCTTAAACTGTGACTGACTAAATATTCCTTTACACCATCTGGGGTGTACCAGCTGTGAGGAACTCACAGGATGTCTTCCTGCCTGCCTTTCTGACTCTAGCTATGTCCCATTGCCTTTGGACAAGGCAATGGATAGTAGCTGCTTCCTTGAGAATTGATACAAACTTAGAGGGCTGAGACTATAAATCACAAAAGAATTCAGAAGTGGAATCCATTGCTACGTATAACAGGCAAATCCTGTCTTCCCCTTCTTCCATGACTGCAGAGGGTCCCCGATGCAGTGCAACTGGTGTGATTCTGCTTCACGGGTGGGTAGGAAAGGATATAGGGAGAACTTGCACTGGGACTGCACTCCCTCAATTCCATGAAAACCAGCTCCTGGGATCTACCTTGTAGGTCCGGGAGGATCAGGACAGGGATGGACTGGAAGGAGCTGGGATGGGGTTGTGGATCTGCCAGTGTGCATTTTCATCAGCCATTGTGGCTTCCATTTCAGCATAGGCACAGTAGTGTTAGGAGAAACTATATCCTCAGGGCTACAGTAGCAGCCTGGAGCAAAGCTTGTGTTGGAAGATGACTTATCTCCATTTCCCATATGACCAACACCCTCATGCGAACTCCCAATTACTTGAGTGTGCTACAGGGGACAAGCTTTCTCCAATTTTCAGGAGTAAATGAAGTTCTTTTACTGCTCTTGCCTTCTTTATGCCTACTGTGAGATGTCTAGATGAAGCAATTGGGGTGATATTAGCACTGACATACCCAGGAACACCTCAGTGCCAGCTGCAAAGGAGGTTACAAAAATATCCTGATCCTGGCACGTACATTCTGCTTCACCAGATAGTCATGTGAGGTCTCTAATAGACACTTATGTCACACTGAGTCTAATAATAGCTGCAAAGTGTACATATGAATGATGTTTAAGGAGTCGTGTGTATGTACTGAAAATATGTTTTTAAGTTTGTCACCAGCCGAAGATAAAAACAGGTTTCTTCCATACAGTAGGTAAGCTGTTTCTTTCTCTATCAAAATATAAATTAAGCATTGTAAGCCAACATAGTGGAAGCCCCTGTTGCATAGAGATTCAACTGGAAAGGAGCACACAGGGAAAAACAAGCTATGGGGTTTAGTTGGCTGTGTGCAAAGACTGAATTGGGGCGGGGGGGCATATGTGGGAGGTAGAGAGGGCACTCCCTTGTTCTGCACCTAGGAACTAATCTGGCAATACCATTACATTCATGAAAACAGGATCACAACCAGCCCTGGTTGAAACACTGCAGAAGACATTTGGAGTGCAATAATCATCTTTACCTAGAACATTAACATGTTACACTTTCTAAAGACTAAGCTTATTATACTTTAGTTTTATATGTAGCTTTTTGTTTGTTTTATCCTTACTCATTACCTCTGAAATTTTGATCTCTGATAATAAACTTATGATTGCTTTTACTAGAAATATATCTCAGTGCTGCAGTATTAAGTGCTGAGTCTGAGCTGAACCAAATAAGCTGGTGTTATACTGTCCCCTTGGGGACAACAGAACTGATATTTCTGTGAGTGTTCAGTGAAGTAAGGGCTGGATGCTACAGGGGAATGCTTACAGGGGAATACCCCCTCAGGGACTAGGGTACACCTATTGTTCACCTGCAAGGCAATGCAAGGACTAGCATAGCCCAGAGAAGACTTATTGGGTGTCTAACAGAGCTGACACCCAGTTAAGTGCAAGCAAATCTGCTTCTTGCTGGGCCAGGAAAGTAATAAGGCGACTCAAAATCATGGGTACCCCAAGACCCGTCAAAGTACCCTTCCAGAATTATAGCCTTTCCTTTTTCTTTTTCAGGAAACGGATCTTATTCTGACCTTTAATATCTCAATGCACCGTTCTTGGTGGATGGAGAATGGCCCAGGCTGTACAGTGACATCTGTGACTCCAGCCCCAGAATGGGCACCGGAGGATCATCGTTACATCACTGTCTCAGGGTGTTTGCTTGAATACCAGTATATAGAAGTGGCTCACAGCTCCCTTCAGATCTTCCTTGCAGTAAGTGTTCACAATCAACCTCTCTTCCAGCACTTTTTCTAGAATTTATCTTATAGAGAAGGCTGACCTGCCTCGCCAGTCCAAAACTGGGACTTCTTATGGTCCATCTAACACTCAGAAAAAAAATTATTTTTTGCTACCTATATTTTTGTAAACTCATCCTCCAAAATGGCTGTTCTTGCTGAAATTTTTGGGTGAAAAATAAGCTTGAAGTAGAGAGCAAGCATGGAAAATTTCTGCCAAGACATAAAGGCTGTGAAATTCTCACTCTATTGACATTAATAGGCAAAATTCCCATGAATAGCTCGGCTGTTTGATCATTGACCTGCTAAGCCCAGGGTTGTGAGTTTAGTTCTTGAGGGGACCATTTAGGGAACTGGGGTAAAAAAAACTGCCTGGGGATTTGTCCTGCTTTGAGCAGGAGGTGGGACTAAATGACTTTCTGGGGCCTTTTCCAATGCTGATATTCACTGGGACCAGGTCTTCATCTTTAAAGTGTGACAAAGTTATAAGCAACTGAAAATTGGCTTATAATGTAAAGTGTTCAACAACTTTAACTATAGATGATGATGATGCTAGCTCTTCCTACAATAATAGTTTGTTTCTATTGCAGCAGTGTTTAGAGACTATGATTGAGTCCCCATTGAGTTTAACATTTACAAATGGGTAAAACAAAGACAGTACTTGCTCAAGCAAGGTCACAGTCTTAAATTATGACAAGATGCAACTTGTGGATTAACAGACAAATAGGCTTGAGGTGGAGAGGACAAAGTAATAATGAAGACAGGTGTATTTGCATAAATATATAATCACAGGATAGTGTTCAGGCCCAGCGTCTGTAGCTCAGGCTCATCTCAACTCAATTTTGTTGATAATGAGTGATGAGCAAAAGAACAAGAAAAAATATAGTTCAATGTAGGTTCTGTTCCCATTCAGAAAAACATGGTGTGTTGTATGTCAGATCTTTTAGGGGTGGCAATGTCTGAACACAGCTGTATTTCTAGATAAGGCCTCCCTTTTCATGCCACAGAAAAAGTACAGAATGACAATGTGTTGAAATCCCAGCATGCTTTAGCCATGGTTAGGCCTTTTATTACTGCTTTAGTTACCAGAGCTGTAGTTATTATAGGTAGCCATTCACAAAGCAAAAATTGGGATCAGTTTTCCAAACCATCATATTGGGTTGCATAATACATAGTTTAAATGTTTTCTTATAAATAATAACCACTGTTCTGCATGTAAATACGGTTTCAGTAATAGAACCACTGGGTGAACACAACACAAAGTTAGACAAGCAGAGTTTTCTTCTCTTTTCAACAAACTAATCTCTAAGTCTCTGCCGAGATTTATCCCTGGTTACTGGAAAGAAGTTAATCTTTCCTTCCAATGCTCTTTTATGGGCACTTAAGTGGATTTTGGACTTTAACTGTAAAATCATAAATTACAACCTATAAATTGTTTACTTGTTTAAATTTGTTTTTTTTTTTTTTCCCCTGTGTTCCTGGCCAGTATCAGGTTAATGTTGATCTTAGCTTTTCAGGGACAGTAGCATCACTGGTTGCTCTTGAAGGGGTTTCTGGCAGATAAATGTCTCAAAAAGGAGTAAGGAAATAATTCTGATTGGAGCCAGGGGGGAAAGTAACTTAAAGGATTTACTGGTATGCCAGAGTCCTGAGCAGGGGCATGGCCTCAACCGGAAGAGGTGGGGCCTTTCGTGATTTAAAGGCCCTGGGGTCCGGCTGTGTCTGGGAGACCCAGGGCCTTTAAATCACCCCGGAGCAGCGGCACCATGGCTCGGACAGTGATTTAAAGGGCCCAGGGCTTCCTGCAGTTGCAGGAGCATTGGGCCCTTTAAATTCCCGCCTGAGTCTGTCTGCAGGAGCCCCGGGGAGGCTCCAGCCACTGCGGGGAGCCCTGGGCCCTTTAAAGTGCCGCCAGAGCTCCGGCAGTGGGGCTTGGGCGGTGCTTTAAAAGGCCTGGGGCTCACCACAGGGGCCGGAGCCCTGGGCCCTTTAAATCACCGCTGGAGAAGCCGGTCCAGTCCGGCACGGCATACTGGACCGTACCGGCTTACTTTCACTTCTGATTGGAGCTGACTTTTATGATTCTTTGAAAGTGACATAATACCCACTTTGACAGATGTCACCCATGAAAGCTTATGCTCCAATACTTCTGTTAGTCTATAAGGTGCCACAGGACTCTTTGTCGTTTTTTACAGATCCAGACTAACACGGCTACCCTGCTGATACATAACATATTCAGTGCATTTTCTATGATTTTTTACTAGGCTTATTTTTTCCAGAGTAATGCACATCGGAAAAAATAACCCCAACTATACATACAATATGATGGGGGCTAAGTTAGCTACAAGAAGTCAGGAAAAAGATCTTGGAGTCATTGTGGATAGTTCTCTGAAGATGTCCACACAGTGTGCAGAGGTGGTCAAAAAAGCAAACAGGATGTTAGGAATCATTAAAAGGGATAGAGAATAAGACTGAGAATATATTATTGCCCTGATATAAATCCATGATATGCCCACATCTCGAATACTGTGTACAGATGTGGTCTCCTCACCTCAAAAAAGATATACTGGCACTCGAAAAGTTTCAGAAAAGGGCAACTAAAATGATTAGGGGTCTGGAGAGGGTCCCATATGAGGAAAGATTAAAGAGGCTAGGCCTCTTCAGCTTGGAAAAGAGGAGACTGGGGGGGATATGGTAGAGGTATATAAAATCATGAGTGATGTGGAGAAAGTGGATAAGGAAAAGTTATTTACTTATTCCCATAATACAAGAACTAGGGGTCACCAAATGAAATTAATAGGCAGCAGGTTTAAAACAAATAAAAGGAAGTTCTTCTTCACGCAGTGCATAGTTAACCTGTGGAACTCCTTGCCTGAGGAGGTTGTGAAGGCTAGGACTATAACAGCGTTTAAAAGAGAACTGGATAAATTCATGGTGGTTAAGTCCATAAATGGCTATTAGCTAGGATGAGTAAGGAATGGTGTCCCGAGCCTCTGTTTGTCAGAGGATGGAAATGGATGACAGGAGAGAGATCACTTGATCATTGCCTGTTAGGTCCACTCCCTCTGGGGCACCTGGCATTGGCCACTGTCGGTAGACAGATACTGGGCTAGATGGACCTTTGGTCTGACCCAGTATGGCCGTTTTTATGTTCTTATGTTAGGCTTGCAAAGTGTGCAGCTAAAGAAAGTTGTGCAGTTCATATGTGTATGACTTGATGAAAAGAGTACTTAAGATACATTATGCATAGGCGGAAGTGAGAGCTCTTGGCCCCATCCTTTTACACATTAAATAGAGGGGTTTAGAGGGAACTGTTGTATTTTCACAAAAGGAAGCTCTGCTGATGCACTAGAAGAACTCCATAGCACTTAAGGTTCCCAGGGGAAGAGATCTCTCCTGAGAACTTCCTAAACTGTGCTGGACAAAGTGTTTTGGTGGCCTCTAGCCAAATAGTGCCAGATTTATATGTGCTATTACAAATATTATGTGAGTCATCTGTAATTATACATTCTGAAGAGTGTTGTTTATAGATAATTTTTTCCTTTTCAGACCTAAAATACCTTGAGAACATTAAAGAGTCTGACCTACACTCTTAAAAGTCAAGAGATTCAACCCTGTGCAGAGGACGAGCCCCAGGCCTGGGCACTACTTATATCCCACATACCTTCAAACTAGGTCTTAAGAATAGCACTGGGGGACTTAAGTGATGCCCAGATCTTGTGCTGGGCAGATCTTCCACAGAGGATAGGATTTCATTCAGTACAAATAAACATCAAGGCCTATTTCCTAACATACAGCTGGTAACTTTGAAGAAGCAACAGAACTATTCTGATTAATGTTGTTTGCAATATTCTGAGCTACTGAAAGAAAGTTGCCTTGTGAAAACCTCCAAATTAGGAACAGTTGTCAGATAGGTACCAAATGCAAGGATCTTCCTTCATAGAACAAGGGTTATCCTCATTTTTGTATTGGGTGCTTATCTACCATGGTGTTAGAAATGCTTAAGATAGTCACTTTGTGCCCATTTGTAGTTGCCTGATAGCCATGTTGATTTTTTTATTACTTTTTTTGCTCAGCTGTTGATTGATTTTATGTTGACAGATGTTGCTCTTGAAAGGAGCACTTGTGATTTCACCTGGATATTGTGGAGGTCTCGTGAACTTGCTATGCTTGGCTTGCCTCTCTGAAACTATGCAGTCTCAAAGGTTCCAATGCCACACCTATTGTGCTTGTCAGCTTTTCTTCAGTGCTTCATTGAAAATAAAAGAAATCAGGAGCTAAGCCTCAATTGTCAGCTGTGTTTCTGGTTTGGTTCTTTTCAAGCCAAGCTTGGCCTAAATTTTATCACTTTCTTTCTGTGCTGTTCATCATCTCACTTCTCCACCTCCCCAACACTCTCACTCCCACTCCCAACCCCACACCCAGTCGTGTGAAAAGAAAGAAAGGAATCTATTTCATTTTTAGTCCTGCAGCACTGCAAAATAAACATTTTTCAGGCACCACCTGCAGTATGCAGCTGTACTTAGCAGAGCAGAACTGCTAAGGATATGATTTGTTCTATTTAGTATGAAGCCCTGAACTTTGGGAAAATATGTGAGGGAGAAATTTCTACAAAACCATTCCACACGTTCCCAGTTAATACTGCCGTTGAAACTGCTAACTTGGAACCTTAGCTTCATTATGTCTCACAAAGCAATAGAGTTTTTATTGAAGTAGAGTGTCCACTTACTGCTATCAGTGAGGTATTTTGGTATGTTACTCAGCTTTTACTCACTACTTACTCAGACAAACTCTACTTACAAGTGTGAGAGGGGGCGAGCCTTTGCGCCTGGCAGTTGTGGTCCATGGTGGCAGGCCCATCTAGTGGTTATGGGGCTAGGGAACCCAGACCTTCCCACTCCACTGGGTTCTGACCCATAGGCCCTCTGAAGCACTGTAATGCAGGAGTCCACTACCTGAGATCCAGCTAATGTTCTCCCCTGGGCCTCTTCAGACTGCTCTGCCCCTTGCCTTGGGTATGTCATGGTGATGGTTGTTCCTGGCTACCTGATCCATGGATTTCAGTAAGGTAGGGAGCCTCGACTCTGTGCAGCCAACCTCCACCTAGGAGTGCCTTCTTGGCCTAATGCCTCTGTAGCAGTGAGTGCTGTTGGGGCGAGGCTGCCCCGGTGTTTTCCTCCATCCTTAACTCTCCAGTATATGGTTTATCCACCCCATCACAAGAAGTTATGCCAATTTACACCACTTGAGAATCTGGCCCAACTACTAAGTAGAACACTAAGTAAAAACAGAGTAAAATACGGAAAGATTCAACCTGATATTTTCAAAATACCATCTACATGTGAAATATTTACTTTTTACATGGTTCCATTGACTTTCTCTGAAATGCAAGTACTCTATTTGGTAGAGATTTTTGCATTATTTGTCTCTTTCTTTTGTTCTTCCTCAACTCCATTATCTGTCTGCTTCTGCAATTATGAGCAACTTCTTGGAGAGTTCTGCTTGTAGAGCTTTCAGCCGCCTCCCACTTACCAAATGATCCTTAGCAACTCTTTGGTTTGGTTCCTATTTGTCTATTCATCTGTGTTGGTTTCATGGTCAGCAAACATGTAGTGGGATGATAAATAATTCAGTCTTTCTCTGGCTCCTCTGTATGACCAGACTGAGCTACTGTGGTGATGGAGTAGCTTAGTCACTCAGCGTGCTCCATACTTTAAATAAAATGTCCTCGTTCACTTAATGGCTATTGATTTTGGCCCTGTATATCAGAGTCATCATTTCATGTTCAGACCTCCTGAGTTATCGGGGATGAATATAATTAAATTACAAACTAATCTCTGGAGATGGTTGTCCCAGGTAAAGGATGAGGTCATTGGTGCAAATACAGTGTGAGGATGTCTGGTTTACTACTGGTCTGTGGATTAGATCACTGCTGTGGATATTATCCACAGACGATATACTGGGTGAGATCTTTAGCCCCATTGACTTCAATGGGAGTTATGCCATTTACTTCAATGGAGCGAGGGTTTCACCCACTGCATGGGCACTGGCTGTGCTTACTTTCCCACTTTGGGCAACAGCATAACCTGTGGCAAGGTTTTTTCTTCACCTCAGCACTTCTCCCTCAGGCAGTGGGGGGCCTGGAGTAAATCAGTCTGACTCTGGAGGGTTTTTCTCTTATCTCTGGTTTTATTTTTTCTTACTTATATGGTGGGCCCCAGGGTGGGTCCAAGAAGTTCTCTTAAGCAAAACAAACAAACAAAAAACCCAAACCCACACACACAATGAAAACAGAAATACTTTCCCCTGACCCTCTCTCGAGCGTTACCTTGCTATGCTGGCGTCTAGTTGCCAGTACTTCACCAAGCAGGTGTTAACTTAGTTTCTTTCCCTATAGCGAAGGAAGACAGACTTCCACCCGGAGAAGCCTTTCCTTCCTGCTGCCACTACCCCTGAGAGCTTCACTCTCTTTCTCACTCTCACCAGGAGAGGGGTTTTTTTAAAGGTCACTGTCAGCATTTAAATGGCCTCAGGTGTTTCCAGTTAACCTGAGGTAACCGTTTTTTCAGCTCATAGTGAACGGCCTTCACCATTCTAGGGTTGATACGTCTGCCCTCCTCCAGTCTCTCAGATCTGCCAGGATTGACTTTGTCATAGATCGAATCCTGACCTGGAGGTTCACATTCTGAAACGAATTCAGCCTTCATTCCATTTGAGTCTTGTGCCTCTCTGCTAATACGAACAAGAGTGACCACATGGATGGTGATTCTTAGGTTGTGGACAGCTGTCCACTCTAATTGAACCAATATCACCATCTAATTTACTTATTTTAAGAGGAGATCAAAGGTTATATATACAGCATTATTCATTAGCTGAACTATCTCCTCTCTTTCCTATAAAGTCAGTGACTGCAAAGCATGAGTTTCTGACTATCTCCAAGAAACATGTGGAACAATAAAGTCCAATCAGAATTTGAAATATAAGTTTAAAGATGTGTGAGTATTTCACCTGCTGTGACAGTCTGGGCCCTGTTGGATAGTGCCCTCTTCCGGCTGGCCTCCAGCTTGCTCTAGCTGAGCCAGCACCCTCCCGGCGGGAATTCTGCCTTGAACCTTCTTACCTAGTTCAGGAAAGGTAGTTTCCAGCAGGGTCAATTGTTGTGGTTTCTTTGTTTATTTCAAGTCTCCTGAACAAACAAGAGCAAAACTTCCCCAAGTCTGTCACTCAACTACCCACCCACCCAACCCAAAATTTGTGGCTCTTACCTCAGAGCCTTTAGATAATAGGACTTCCCACAGTCTCCCTTCTGTCCATTTTTTGTTTCCGGAAGCAGTTCCTCCCAGCAATCGCTTCAGCCTCTGGCAAGTATTGCAGCTCCTCCTCTCCTTTTCCTGCTCCTCCTTTTATGAAGATCAGCCAGTTAAATTGCAAGTCTTTTCCCAATGAGTGAGGCTAATCAGCCAGCTGCTTGCCTCTGACCTCAGTCAAACGGTATCCGTTATACCTGCAAACCTACATACAAATATCAGATCTCTTGCATTAAATATAACTTGTCCAGAAACTGGGGCAAATTCAGATATAGAGAAGGCTAGCACTCCCACTTTTGACTTCATTGGGAATTGCATGCATTTAGGCCCTGATCCAGCAAAGCAGGTAAGCACGTGCTTAAGTCCCACTGAGGTTAATAGAATTCAGTCATGTGCTTAACATTAAGCATGTGCATAATTGTTTTGCTAAACCAGAGCCTTAAAGCACATCTGAATTTGGCCCTCATTGTTTAAAGAGGAAGGATGTTTTTGTAGTTAAGGCACTGGATGGAGATTCTGCCTCAAGATTTGCTAAAGCAGACTTTTTGCATGTCCTTGGGTAAGGCACTTCATCTCTGTGTGCCTCAGTTCCCCATCTGTAAAGGAAGGAAAATATTTTCTGTGTATCTCTTTATCTGTTTTGTAAGTAGACTGGAAGTTTTTCAGAGCGGGGAGCATCTCTGACAATCTCTGTGTTTGTACAGCATCTAACACAGGGGGACCTTTAAGTAACACAAATAATAACACTAATTACATTTCACATAGCAGTGGAGTCCAGACTCACTATATACAACTTCTATCAGTCTATATTTTACTGTCTGATTAGCCATTACCTGCCTTCATTCCCAAATGGCTGTTCTGTCAAAAGTACACAATTAAAATCCATGTGTAGATCAAAACTTTGAAAATATGCAAAATAAAGATCAGTCATGCAAATTAATGTGAAAGAATTACATATCCATATGCCAACACAGGATTTGGACTATTTATTATGCTTGTCTTTTACTTCTGCACTTTCACACTCACAAGTCTATTGATTTTAGTGGAACTAGGTGCCTGAGTGATGGGAATATGATTAATGCGAAGGCATCACCTTAGGCAATTTGGTTTTTACTTGTACAGGTGCCCTGGAAAAGATGAACTGTGTAACATGTACCACTAAATATGATTCAGTAATATTACTCCAGTAGAACAAGTGAGTAGGCATTTCTTCATATACTGTAAATACATTATTGCTGGTAACTTAACGATCAAATAAATAAAACCATAAGAAAATTAGTGTATGTAAAATATTGAACAATACCATAATAATCTTGTTAATAGTATATTATATGTCCTATATTGTTTGCAAATTTTTTATTCCTTCCTGTATTAATACAAGAAAATATGCATTACAAGAACTACCATTAGACCATAATTAAAAATTATTTCATTGTTTAGAAAACTATAATCAATACTTACTAATCCAGGTTGCTTACAGTAAATACCTACCATTCAGAGTATGCTTAAAATAGCTGTATGACTCTGGTGGCTTGTGCCAGTCACCTGAATACAATCTTGCTTAACCCTCTGGCTACACACTCAGGTGGCCATCATAGCCATACTGTGATTTTTAGTATACTGAGCAGAGCTACTGCCTGTATGTCTGCCCAAGCTAGGAATCATACTTCCCAGCTGCTGTGTAGAAATATCCTTAGTCTCTATGTGCCTCAGTTCCCCATATGTGAAATGGGGATAATAGCTCTTCCCTACCTCATAGGGCTGTTGAGAGGATGAATGCATTAAAGATTGTGAGGCAGTCAGATACAGTGTTGATGGGGGCCATATAGTTTGCTAAAATATAGAAAGAGGGGATTTTCAACATGCCCTCATCAATGATTAGCAATCAAAACATCTTGCTGATGACATCAGATAAGAAATTTGAATAATCTGATGCCATGTTCTGGAATTATTAATCTGTTTTTGTGCATTGTGGCATTTACTCTCAGGGGATGATGGCCACGCTGATTTAATAACGAACCTGGTTTAGAGGAAGTGAAAAACAGCTATAAAAAATAAATATATAAAAAAATCATATAACAAATGAAAGAAAGGGGAAGTTGATAGTAATAAATATAAATCAGAAGCTAGATATTGTAGAAAATGGATAAGAGAAGCAAAAGAACACATGGCGCAATCTCTGGCCAGCAGAGTTATGGACCATAAGAAGAACTTTTTAAAGTATATTTGGATCAAAAAGAATCCTAACAATGGTATTGGTCTGTTACTAGATGGAAATGGTAGAATTATCAATAATCCTAAAGAAAAGGCACAAGTGTTCAATAAATATTTCTCTTCTGTATTTGGGTGGGAAACAGATGATGTAGTCCTGTCATACATGATTATGAAACACTTCCATTTATATAGTAATTCTGGAGGATGTTAAAGAGCAGCTACTAAAGTTAGAATTCTTGAATCAGCGGGCCCAGATAACATGCATCCAAGAGTTTAAAAGAGCTTTCTGAGGAGCTCACTAGCCCATTGATATTGATTTTGAGTAACTCCTGGAACAATGATGAAGCAAATGTTGTGGCAATATTTAAAAGGGGTAAATGGGATAATCCAAGTAATTACGGGCTGTCAGCTTGACATCAATCCTGAGAAAACAATGAATCAGCTGATGTGTGACTTAAAGAAAGATAATATAATTAATGCCAATCAATATGGTTTTATGGAAAATAGATCTTGTAAAACTAACTTTTTTGATTAGATTGCAGGTTTGGTTGTAAATGTACTAGCGTTGATGTCATATATTTAAACTCTTATAAGGCATTTGACTTGGTACTGTGCAAAATTTTGATTAAAAAACTAGAATGATACAAAATTAACAAGACATGTAAAATGAATCAACAAGTGGATAACTGACAGGTCTCAAATGTAACTGTAAATGGAGAATTGTGATTGAGCAGATGTGTTTCTAGTGGGATCTCACAGCGATTGTCTCTTGGTCCTATGTTATTTAATATTTTTATTAATGACCTGGAAGAAAACATAAAATCATCACTGATAAAGTTTGGAGAAAACACAAAGATTGGGGGAGTGGTAAATAATGAAGAGGACAGTCACTGATACAGAGTGATCTGGATTGCTTGGTAAGCTGGGTGCAAGCAAACAATATGCATTTGAATACAGGCAAATGTAAAGTCATATATCTAGGAACAAAATATATGAACCTTATTTACAGGATCATGGACCCTATCCTCGAAAGTGACTCTAAAAAAAGACAATGGAGGTCCTGGTAGGTAATCAGCTTAACCTAAATTCTCAGTGCAATTCTGTGGCCAAAAAGGCTAATGCAATCTCCAGATTTATAAACAAAGAATCTTGAATAGAAGTTAGGAAGGTTATATTACCTCTGCATGCAGCGCAGGTGTGACTGCTAGTAGATTATACAGTCCAGTTCTAGTATTACAATTCAAGAATGACATTGATATATTGGAGAGGATTCAGAGAAGAGCCACAAGAATGAATGAAGGACTGAAAAACATGCCTTAGAGTGAGAGACTCATGGAGTTCAGTCTATTCACCTTAACAAAGAGAGCATTAAGTGGTACCTTGATCACAGTCTGTAAGCACCTACATGGGGAATAAAAATTTGATAATGAGATCTTCAGTCTAAAATTGCTGGACCAGCTTTTCTTTTGTGGCTGCAGACACTATTCAATATCCAGAAAACTCAGCAGCAAAAGTCAGACTGAAAATTAGTTGGGGTCAAATTAAAATTCTTCTGTTCGGCAATTTTGAACACCCTGCAGGCTCTCGCACCCTAGTGGGTGACCATCCAGTTAAGATTCTCAGTGATTTCACGTACCTTTGCTCTGTTGTTAATAACATGAGTGGCATTGAGAAAGAACTTGAAGTCCACACTGCAAAATAGTTATGGGGTGCCTCATTAAGAATGTCATTCGCAAACTGAATACTCAGATATGTAGAGAGATGAAGCTGAGGATATATAATGTGTCAGGAAAATAGGCCATATCTGGATTTAATCCTGAGTGACTTTGGTTGCCCAAAATGTTTAATAAAAGTTAGCGTTGCAAAGAGATGCTCGAAGCAGCTTTTTTTGTGTAGGCAAAGAGTTATTAGGATAAAATGTTATATACTTGTCCTAGTCGTTATCCCACTTCTTAGGATATGTTCCCAGTGTCATCATTAACTAGTTGTCATGACAAAGTATGAAAATAAGCAAATACATTACCTTGAATAAGTCCTGAATTATATTTAAACAATCCAGACATTTCAATGTGGGAGTAAAACAGAAACTTGTCTCACAACCCCTTATCACATGGCACCTTCTTGCATTCTGTTTTCAAGAGACATCTGTTCGCAGTTAGTAATGAATTGGGTTATGACATGTCCAACCTAGCGTGGAACCTTCAATGTACCTGATGACCTAAACCAACATGCTGGTACCCCTACATAGACAAAAGTGCAGTAGAGGTGCAGTAGAGAGATCACTGATGTCTACAAAAGGTACCAACCAAGCAGAGAAAATGGAGGGAAGGAACTATCTAGCACCAGCAAGATAGCTGAAGTTATAGCCTGCTCCATTCTCTGGACTGGCCACCCAGAGAAGGAGTGAAGAATGCCTACAGACTAAGCCAAGCCTGAGGTGCAACCAAGAGAGAGAGTGAAGATCAAACCCCACTGTATGTGAAAGCACAGCTCATGTCTTATGATCAGTGAAGATACCAGTGAATATCAGTTTAAATTCAAGTTAAGACCAATCATGTGAGTTAGAAACTTTGAATAGAAAATCCTTCCGTAAAGCAATTTGAATCACTCCAATGCTCTTGTGTGTGTGTGTGTTTGTGTATTACTAACTTTTCCACAAAATAGACACTAAACCCTCAACTCTGTTATTGAAATAGTGAGGGATCCCTGATTAAACCAGTGTCATTCTAAAGATACTATAATTCTGGAGTTTTAGAAATCATTTTGTGTTTGTGCCAGACTATCGGAAAATTACAGGCATTGTGGGTTGGGAAATATATTAGACAAACCCAAGCTCAGTATAATCTATGAACAGTAAAGCTTAATGGGAGAGAGGTAGCCAAAAGGGAAGCTGCTCGGAAATCATTGAAAGGGGTTTACATCCTTAAAATCAAGGCAAAGTTACAGCTGTTACTTTCAGCAAATTTTAAGTTAAATTAATCAAATTAAAGGAAAAGGGACTCTCCCGTCAACCTTTCTGTAAAACCTTAAGGAGGATTGTTGTTCAGTGTGATTTAATTACTAATTGCAGTAATTGGTAAGCCAGTTCCAACCATTGATACTGACTGTATTTCAATTTTACTATTACTTTGACCAATGTAATATGCTCTTATAAGTTAAATCAGGAGAACTATGCCACCTAGCTTAAACTTATAAAACAAATATAGCTGCCTGCTTAATCTTTATAATACATTCCTAAAAGACACACTGATCTATTTCCCAAAACTTCAATGCAGACAAAGTAACCTACATAGGCAAGAAAGGTAAAATCCATAACATTCCTGAGCCCATTATAGATTTCAGTAAGTTAGAATATAGTCCTATTATTCCTACAAATGCTTCAGTGATCAGTATTCTGACTTACGGGACTGAAACATGGCCCCTCTTTGGCTACATCTACATTATGAGCTCATGTACTCATACTTGTGCAGGCCCTCATTAAGCTAGCATGAATATAAATAGCAATGTAGCCAATGTAATATGGGTAGTGGTAGCAGAGGAAGCTGGTTTCAGGAGAGTTTGTACTGAGCATGGCTCAGCAATGCCTCCACTGCTACTACCCATGCTACCGCAGCTACGCTGCTATTTACATTTGCACTAGCTTGATGAGAGCTAGTGCGAGTATGTGTACATGAGCATGGGAATCATACCCCTAATTTGTAGTGTAGATGTAGCCTCAGTCAAGATGCAAAAAAGTTGGACACCATTCAGATGAGCCATCTCTGAATGATCGAAAATGTCAAATGATTAGGGCTGTCATGCAATTAAAAAAATTAATCCTGATTAATTGTGCAATTAAAAAAATTGTGATTAATTGCAGTGTTAAACAACAATAGAATACCATTTATTTACATATTTTTGGATGTTTTCTACATTTTCAAATATATTGATTTCAATTACTACACAGAATACAAAGTGTACAGCGCTCACTGTATATTAATTTTTTATCACAAGTATTTGCACTATAAAAAACAAAAGAAATAGCATATTAATTCACTTAATACAAGTACTGTAGTGCAATCTCTTTATCATGAAGGTTGAACTTACAAATGTAGAATTATTACACAATAAACTGCATTCAAAAAAACGTAAAGTTTTAGAGCCTACAAGTTCACTCAGCCCTACTTCAGCCAATCGCTCAGACAAACAAGTTTGTTTACATTTGCAGGAGATAATGCTGCCTGCTTCTTGTTTACAATGTCACCTGAAAGCGAGAACAGGCATTCTCATGGCACTGTCATAGCCAGTGTTGCAAGATATTTACATGCCAGATGCGTTAAAGATTCATATGTCCCTTCATGCTTCAACCACCATTCCAAGGCACGTACATCCATGCTGATGACGGGTTCTACTCGATAATAATCCAAAGCACTGTGGACCGATGCATGTTCATTTTCATTATCTGAGTCAGATGCCACCAGCAGAAGGTTGATTTTCTTTTTTGGTGGTTTGGGTTCTGTAGTTTCTGCATCAGAGTGTTGCTCTTTTAAGACTTCTGAAAGCATGCGCCACACCTTGTCCCAATCAGATGTTGGAAGGCACTTGAGATTCTTAAATCTTGGGTCGAGTGCTATAGCTATCTTTAGAAATTTCACGTTGGTACTTTCTTTGCGTTTTGTCAAATCTGCAGTGAAAGTGTCCTTAAAATGAACCACATGTGCTGGGTCATCATCCGAGACTGCTATTACATGAAATACATGGCAGAATACAGGTAAAACAGAGCAGGGGACATACAATTCTCCCCAAGGAATTCAGTCACAAATTTAATTAATGCATTAGTTTTTTAACAAGCGTCATCGGCATGGAAACATGTCCTCTGGAATGGTGGCCAAAGCACAAAGAGGCAAACGAATGTTTAGCATATCTGGCACATAAATACCTTGCAGTGCCAACTATGAAAGTAGGAACGTTGCCAGCAGATCAAGGGAAGTGATTATTCCCCACTATTCGGCACTGGTGAAACCACATCTGGAGTATTGCATCCAGTTTTGGGTCACCTATTACAGAAAGGATATGGACAAATTGGAGAGAGTCCAGCAGATGGCAATGAAAATGATTAGGGAGCCTGGGCACATGACTTATGAGGCTGAGGGGACTGGGGTTATTTAGTTTGCAGAAGAGAAGAATGAGAGGGGATTTGATAGCAGCCTTCAACTATCTGAAGGGGGGTTCCAAAGAGGATGGACATAGGCTGTTTTCAGTGGTGGCAGATGACAGAACAAGGAGCAATGATCTCAAGTTGCAGTGGGGGAGGTTTAGGTTGGATATTAGGAAAAACTATTTCACTAGGAGGGTGGTAAAGCACTGGAATGGGTTACCTAGGGAGGTGGTGGAACATCCTTAGAGCTTTTAAGGCCTAGTTGGGATGATTTAGTTGTGGTTGGTCCTGCTTTGAGCAGGGGGTTGGACTAGATGACCTCCAGAGTTCTCTTCCAACCCTAATCATCTATGATTTTAAGAAGAGGGCAGCATTATCTCCTGTAAATCTTCTTTGTCTTTGACCCAATGAAAGCAAGATGGAAAAGACCACCCAGGAGACCTAAGCCACAATGACTGGATGGCATCAACAGACACTTGTACCTCACATACCCTATAACGCGCCAGATTTGGCACAGAACAAAACAATGTGGAGACGCATAACTTGTTCTGTGCTGTCCAACAGCATGAGAACTAATCTCTTCAGTCTAGCAGAGGAAGGTGAAACAATGACTGGAAGTTGAAATTAAACAAATTCCTACTAGAATTAAGGCATACTTTTTTTATTCTGAGGGTCATTAATCACTGAAACACTGGCAATTTTAAAATCATGATTGGATATTTTTTCCACAAAATCTGTTCTAGTTCAAACATAGCTTAATTCTGGTAAGTTTCATGGGCTGTGTTCTACGAGAGGTCAGACTAGATTCATATATTCCAATGCCAGAAGCGACCACTGTGATCATTTAATCCGACCACCCATAGAACACAGGTCATAGAACTTCTACAAAAATAACTCCTAAAGCAGATCTTTTAGAAACAACATCCAATCTTGATTTAAAAATTGTCAGTGATGGAGAATCCACTGTGACCGCTGATTAATTGTTCCAGTGATTAATTATTCTCACTATTCTAATTAAGCCATCCCTTAATATTTTCTGTGTTAAACAACATTGATTTAGCTCCTTAAGTCTGTCACTATAAGGCATGTTTTACAATCTTCTAATCATTTTTGTGGCTCTTTTCTGAACTCTCTCCAAATTATCTACACCCTTCTTGAAGTTAGAACACCAGAACTGGACGCAGTATTCCAGCGGTGGTCACACCAATGCCAAATACCCTCTCTACTTTTACTTGCGATTTCCCTGTTTATGCATCTCAGGATCACATTAGCTGTTTTGGCCACAGCATCTCACTGGGAGCTCATGTTCAACTGATTATCCACCAGGACCCCCAAATCTTTTTCAGAGTCACTGCTTCCCAGGATAGAGTTCCCCATCCTGTAAGTGTGGCCTACATTATTTGATTCTAGATATATACATTTACGTTTAGCCATATTAAAACACATATTGTTTGCTTGCAATCCAGTTTACCAAGTGATCCAGATCATTCTGAATCAGTGACCTGTCCTATTCATTATTTTCCACCACTCCACCCCACTCCCAGTTTTTGTGTCACCAAAATTTATTAGTGATGATTTTAGGTTTTGTGCCAGGTCATTGATAAAAATGTGAAATAGCTCATTGTGTGTATTTCCAGTGGGGTTCATATGGGACCCACTGGAAACACCCAAACAATGATAATTCTCGATTCACATTCACAGTTTGAGACCTATCAGTTAGCCAGTTTTTAATCCATTTTAATATATGCCATGTTGATTTTATATCATTATAGTTTTTAAATCAAAATGTCATGAGATACCAAGTCATGTCTTACAGCAGTCTCAATATATTACAGCAACATTATATCCTTTATCAACTAAACTTGTAATCTCATTAAAAAAAGATAGTTTTACAGGATCTGTTTTCCAAAACCCATTTTGATTTACATTAATTACATTATTTTCCTTTAATTCTTTATTAATTGAGTCCTATATCAGCTGTTCCACTATCTTGCCTAGAATCAATGTCAGGCTTACAGACCTATAGTTACACAGGTCATCCCATTTGCCCTTTTTAAAAATTGGCACAGCATTATCTTTCTTCTGGAACGTATCCAGAAGTCTAAGACTTATTAAATAACTAAATAAGCACTAAAGTTCCAGTGAACTCACCAGCCTGCTCTTTTAAAACTCTTGGATGCAAGTTATCTGGATCTCCTGATTTAACAGCTTCTGTTTAACAGCCTCCAAAGATAATAGTGGAATGGAAAGAATGTTATCATCTGATGAGATGGTGTCATCTGTTTTTTTTTCCAAGTACAGAACTTACATTTTTTTTAAACTTCTGCCTTTTCTGCATTATTGATAATTTTATCTTTTCCATCTATCAACGAACCAATACTATTGTCAGGATTCATTTTATTCCTAATATATTTTTAAAACTTCTTCTTTTTGTCCTTAATTCTACTGACTATAGATTACTCCTTGTGTCCCTTGACTTCCTGTCTCAATTTTCTACAATCCTTAACTTCTGAGTTATATTTATTATTGTCAACTTTCATTTGTAATATTTTATTTTTTACAGCTGCCTTCAGTTCCCCTCTAAACTGAGTCTTTTTAAAATCAGTATCTCCTTCTTCAATTGTGGCTTTTTAGGGCATCTAGTAAGATGTTTTTTAATTATTCCCAATCATTTGCAGTTCTCTGATTAAATTGTTCCTCTCCACCTATCTGTCTCATAATTGTTTTCAGTGTTGTGATCACAATGGTCCCTTCTAGTTTTAGAATCTATGAATCTTCGATGTTGTTGTGGCACCTTCTGTGTGATAGAAGCTAAATTTACTCAAGTTCTAGTCTCTGAGACTGAGAAAAAACAGCAATTGTCATTATTCTGCCACCTGTACTCTGCCCAGTGCAGCACAGAACAGGAACCATAGCACTGAGTGAGGAAAGGGAGACAGAGAGTGTGTTCATGTAAAGCTCTGATTTCTTGGAGAGTTTTTTTCTTGTAAATTGAATCCTAAATGTGGTATGTATTTTATTCAAATACAGCTATTAAATATTATTATTTGTATTAAATAGGAACCCTAGTCATGTTCAGAAAAGACAGGAAGAAAGGCAAAGGTGGGGGAGTAGCCTTGTACATCAATGATGAAATTAAATGTAGCGAAATAAGATGCGATGGAATGGATAAGACGGAGTCCGTCTGGGCAAAAATCACGCTGGGTAAAAAAGCAACTAGAGCTTCCCCTGAGATAGTGCTTGGGGTGTGCTACAGACCGCCGGGATCGGATTGGGATATGGATAGAGACCTCTTTAATGTCTTTAATGAAGTAAACACAAAGGGGAAATGTGTGATTATGGGGGACTTCAACTTCCCGGATATAGACTGGAGGATGAGTACTTGCACGAATAATAGGGGTCAGATTTTTCTGGATGTGATAGCGGATGGATTTCTTCATCAAGTAGTTGAAGCACCTACGAGAGGGGATGCCATTTTAGACTTGGTGTTGGTGAGCAGTGAGGACCTCGTAGAAGAAATGGTGGTAGGGGACAACCTTGGTTCGAGTGATCATGAGCTGATTCAGTTCAAACTAGATGGAAGGATAAACAAATGTAGATCTGCGATTAGGGTTTTTGACTTCTCGAGGGCTAATTTTAAAGAGTTAAGGAAATTAGTTAGGGAAGTGGATTGGACGGAGGAATTAGTGGATTTAAATGTGGAGGAGGCCTGGAATTACTTTAAGTCACAGCTGCGGAGACTGTCGGAAGCCTGCATCCCGAGAAAGGGGAAAAGAACCATGGGCAGGAGTTGCAGGCCAAACTGGATGAGCAAGCAACTCAGAGAGGGGATTAGACAAAAGCAGAAAGCTTACAGGGAGTGGAAGGAAGGCAGGATCAGTAAAGAAAGCTACCTTGCTGAGGTCAGAACATGTAGGGATAAAGTGAGGAAGGCTAAAAGCCGCATTGAACTGGAACTTGCAAAGGGAATCAAAACCAATAGTAAAAGGTTCTACAGCCACATAAATAAGAAGAAAACAAAGAAAGAAGAAGTGGGGCCGCTATACACTGAGGATGGAATAGAGGTTAAGGATAACCTAGGCATGGCCCAACATCTAAACAAGTACTTTGCCTCGGTTTTTAATAAGACTAGTGAGGAACCTTGCGATGATGGAGGGATGATAAACGGGAATGTGGATATGGAAGTGGATATTACTGCAACTGAGGTAGAGGCCGTACTTGAACAGCTCGATGGGTCGAAGTCGGAGGGCCCGGACAATCTCCACCCGAGGATATTAAAGGAACTGGCGCGTGAAATTGCGAGCCCGTTAGCAAGAATTTTTAAGCAATCGATAATCTCGGGTGTTGTGCCGTATGACTGGAGGATTGCTAATGTAGTTCCTATTTTTAAGAAAGGGAAAAAGAGTGATCCGGGTAATTATAGGCCTGTTAGCTTGACGTCTGTAGTATGTAAGGTCTTGGAAAAAATTTTAAGAGAGAAAGTAGTTAAGGACATAGAGGTCAATGGTAATTGGGACGAATTGCAACACGGATTTACTAAAGGTAGATCGTGCCAAACCAATCTGATCTCCTTCTTTGAGAAGGTGACGGATTACTTAGATAAAGGAAATGCGGTAGATATAATTTACCTAGATTTCAGTAAGGCGTTCGACACGGTTCCGCACGGGGAGCTGTTAGTTAAATTGGAAAAGCTGGGAGTGAATATGAAAGTTGTAAGGTGGATAAGGAACTGGTTAAAGGGGAGACTCCAGAGGGTCGTATTGAAAGGTGAACTGTCGGACTGGAAGGAGGTCACCAGTGGAGTCCCTCAAGGATCGGTTTTGGGACCGATCTTATTTAACCTTTTTATTACTGACCTTGGCACAAAGAGCGGGAATGTGCTAATAAAGTTCGCGGATGACACGAAGCTGGGGGGTATTGCTAACACGGAGAAGGACAGGGATACTATTCAAGAAGATCTGAACCACCTTGTAAACTGGAGTAATAGAAATAGGATGAAATACAATAGTGAAAAGTGCAAGGTCATGCATTTAGGAATTAATAATAAGAATTTTGGATATACGTTGGGGGCGCATCAGTTGGAAGCGACGGAGGAAGAGAAGGACCTTGGGGTACTGGTTGATAGCAGGATGACTATGAGTCGCCAATGTGATACGGCTGTTAAAAAAGCAAATGCGATTTTGGGATGCATCAGGCGGGGTATTTCCTGCAAGGATAAGGAGGTGTTAGTACCGTTGTATACGGCGTTGGTGAGACCCCATCTGGAATACTGTGTGCAGTTCTGGTGTCCCATGTTCAAGAAGGATGAATTCAAACTGGAACAGGTTCAGAGACGGGCTACGAGGATGATCCGAGGAATGGAAAAACTGCCTTATGAAAGGAGACTCAAAGAGCTTGGCTTGTTTAGCCTGGCCAAAAGAAGGCTGAGGGGGGATATGCTCGCCCTATATAAATATATCAAGGAGGTTAACGTTAGGGAGGGAGAGGAATTATTTAAGTTTAGTACTAATGTAGCCACGAGGACGAATGGGTGTAAACTGGATATTAGGAAGTTTAGACTTGAAATTAGACGAAGGTTTCTGACCATTAGGGGAGTGAAGTTCTGGAATAGCCTTCCGAGGGAAGTAGTAGGGGCAAAAGACTTTCCTGGCTTTAAGACAAAGCTTGATAAGTATATGGAGGGGATGTTATGATAGGATCGTTAATTTGGGCAATTGATCTTGAATTACCACCAGACAGGTCTGCTCAGTGGTCTGCGGGGAGATGTTGCATGCGATGGGTACTGAGTTGCTGCGGAGAACTCCTTCTTGGGTGCTGGCTGGTGACTCTTGCCCACATGCTCAGGGTTTAGCTGATCGCCATATTTGGGGTCGGGAAGGAATTTTCCTCCAGGGCGGATTGGCAGGTGCCCTGGAGGTTTTTCGCCTTCCCCTGCAGCGTGGGGCACGGGTCGCTTGCTGGTGGTGTCTCTGCAGCTTGAGGTCTTCAAACCATTTTTGAGGATTTCAATAACTTGGTCCTGGGATAGGGGTTGTATAAAATTGGATGGGTGGGGTTCTGTGGCCTGCCTTGTGCAGGAGGTCAGACTAGATGATCAGATTGGTCCCTTCTGACCTATGAGTCTATGAGTCTATGAGACTCTGGACCCTATTGTGCGAGGTACTGTCTGACCTAGAAAAGACAGTCTCTGCTCCAAAGAGCTTACAATCCAAATATAAGACAAGAGACCACATATGAATACAGACAGACACAAGGGGGAGCACAAGGACATAATGAAACAATATTGGTCAGCAGGATAGGCAGTGATCTCAGCGTATCAGCAGCCAAATGTTGTCAGGGTTTTTTTGTTTGTTTTTTTAATTTGGGTTTGTTTGGGTTTTTTTCTTAGGCAACACAGAGAATTTTAAGGAAGTAGTTTTGTGGATGTTTACAGAGAGCTTCTCCCAGGTGTGATGGCCAGCATGGAAGAACGCACCAGAATGCTTGTTTGAAAATTTAACATAGATGATTTAGGCTAGCATCATGAGTCAATCAGAGGTGGGAGTTACATCTTGACAGTGAATTAGAATGGCCTTGAAAGTGAAAACGAGTATCTTTGATGCGAGCCAGTGGAGGGATACAAAAAGAAGGTCAAAGTGATGCACTAGCAAAAGGATCTTTGCAGCAGGATTCTGAATGGACGTAAGTGGGGCAAGATCACATTTCTCAAGACTAGAGAAAAGAATGTTGCAGTAACTGAGATGTGAGATGATGAGAGCCTGATGAGAGCTTTAGCTATGTGTATGGATAAGAAAGCCCATATCTTAGAATTGGCAAGATTTAGACACAGCCTGGATTTGAGGGCCTTGAAGGAGGTTGGAGCCGAAGATGATGCCCAGGTTACAGGCCTGGGTAACAGAGAGATTAGTAGTGTTGTCCACAACGATTGAGAAAGTAGATAGCAGAGAGAGCTTTGGGGTGGGGGGAGGCAAGGAGATTAAAATCTATGTTTTAGCCATGTTGTTCTTAAACTGATGGCTAAATATCCACAGAGAGATGTCAAAGAGACAGGCCAAGATTTTAGTATGGACAGAACGAGACAGGTGTATAGTAGGGAGGTAGACCTGTGAGTTGTCGGCCTAAAGATGCTAGCTGAATTTGTGTTTTGTGGATATGATAACCCAGAAATAGGATGTAACGGAACAAAAGGTGACCAAGGATAGAGCCCTATGGTTCTAATGGGAGGATGAGGAGGATCCTCAAAGGCCACACTGAAGAAATTATTAGAAAGGTAGAAGGATAACCAAGAGAGGACAGTCCAAGGGAGAGCAATATTTCAGGAAGAGGAGCCTGTCTGAGAGTGTGAAAGTCAACTGACATGTCAAGAAATGTGGTGGAAGGAGGAGGAAAGGGTTTAAGTGAGAGGAAGGTGTTGAAAAGATGTCAGGGATTTTAGGCACTGCATTCAGTTAAACTGGAGTGGTGGAGTTGTTTAGCTAGAACGATGGCAGAACTGAAGGAGGAGAGAACGATTTGGTGGTGGAGGAGGTCAGCCTGATCATGGGATTTCCACCAGTGACAATCAAGAGTAACACTGAGCGTGAACCAGGGTTGGGGGTATGCTGAAGAATGAGAGAGAGAGAGACAAAAAAGTGTCAAGGGTTGAAGACAGCAAAGCAAACAGAGAATCAACAACCATGTCAATGGAAGAAAGAAAAGAGGTAGACTAGGCCCTGGTCTACACTGGGGGATGAGGAGTGTCGACCTAAGATACGCCGACTTCAGCTACGTGAATAGCATAGCTGAAGTTGGCGTATCTTAG
This sequence comes from Gopherus flavomarginatus, assembly GCF_025201925.1. NCBI lineage: Eukaryota > Metazoa > Chordata > Testudines > Testudinidae > Gopherus > Gopherus flavomarginatus. The sequence continues at coordinate 121,313,159 of NC_066620.1, read as the reverse complement.
GTCGACTTACCTGGCCGTGAGGACAGCAGCGAGTCAACCGCTGCCACTCCCCCATTGACTCCACTTCCACCTCTTATGAGCTGGGAATCGACAGGGAGCACATTCGGGGATGGATTTATCCGCATCTAGATGAGACGTGATAAATCGATCCCTACGCACCAATCCAGTGGATAGTGAAGACCTGCCCTAGAGGTAGAAGTTGACTAAGTAAAAAGGAAAATGCCAGAATTAAAAAATAAATTGTAACTACTAGATTTCTTTGGAGTGAGAATCCCATTGCAAAGACAAGAAGGGTACTAGTGTGTCCTCAATATGCTACTTAGGAGAAATGAACAATATATAAGGAGGTGTTGAATCTGTTAAGTCAAAATGATAAGCAGGTCAAATCAGGGTCCCATTTTATCCAAGCCACCCAGGCTGTGAGCTAGCCATCATCTTCTAGGCTCTTCATAGTATATTAAAGGGGCTTTCAATTCAAATGAAAGATCACAATCTCTAAGGAAAGAATACTGTTTGACATAGGTTTTGAACACTTTTAATAGTCTAGTACATGAGTATGTACTTCCTATTTTTAGAATAAAATATAAACTGAATCTTTTTAAATAACACTTCTCTTACAAAGACAGAGCTTACTTTCTGTATGATCAAAGAACCCACCCATAGCCTAACTGGGAAACTTGGGTGAGCTCAGAAGAGAGGAAACTGAAGAGGAAAGAAATTTGGAAGAGTAAAAAATGAGGGGGGATTATGTTAGGAAGGAAGAGTCTGTCCAGAGCTGAGGGCAGGATGTTGTGAGTAATTTTGTGCTTATGGAGAAGGACTATTACAAACTGTGAGTGCCAGTCTAAAGATATTCAAAGTGAACATCTGAAGAAGTTTCTCATAAGGTGCTTTCAAAGTGCCTGATGCCTCTTGTTGTGCTTGTGTAGTCATGGGGATATCATTTTTATAGGAAAATGAGCCAGAATTTCTCATAATCAACTTCTGACTCTTTGAACCTGGTGGTGAAGAATAACCTTATTTGATTAGCGTGGAGTTCTGTTCTAGGTTAATACAGTTATCTGTTTAAAAAATCTAACTAGTATAGATTGGTACTTGAGAAAGACTAGTCTTTACTGCAGAACTGGGTGCAATTAGTGCAATGGAAGGAGGGTATAAACCATTGCTAATTTAATAAGTGTCATGCTCTGTTAGCAGAGGAGTGACATCAGGTTCAGGTTTCTTTGACCCTGCCTCAGAGCACAGTATCTTGCTGTTTCTATATTTGACAATAATGTTAGGGCACATGTCATTAGTGTTTTCAAGGAGTAAAATAGAGAGAGAAAGATTTCTCTATGCCTGCATATGTTTATCAGATTCCACCTGCTTTCTTTTGCCCGTCTTTGTCAGAAACTCAATTGCACATATCAAAGTGTATACAGTACTTGCATATAAATTGCTTTTTAAAAAGCAAGGAGCTTTGTATGTAAAATTGTACTCATTCGTTTACATAAACAATTCTCTTCTAAATACATTTCATTCACATTAAGTGAGTTCTGTGCTAGCTGCATGAAAAAACTGTGCAGTCAAGTCAGCTTTAGGGTTATTTGCATGTCCAGGATTTACAGCACCAGATTTATTTTCCTAATATTAGCACATGGTGATCCAGACAGGATCAGTTGTCCCCCCTTGTCATAAACAGATAGCTAAGGGTTAATGTCTCTTTCACCTGGAAAAAAAGTAACCTGAAGCACCTGACCAGAGGACCAATCAGGAAACAGGATTTTTTCAACTCTGGGTGGAGGGAAGTTTGTGTCTGGGTTCTTTGTTGTCTGCCTGTATGCTCTCTCAGCTATGAGGGGATTTCTATTTCCTGCTTTCTAATCTTCTGTTTCCCAGTTGTAAGTACCAAAGATCAGATAGGGATTTATATGTTCTTTTGTATTTACATGTCTATAGTTGCTGGAGTGCTTTAAATTGTATTCTTTTTGAATAAGGCTGTTTATTCATATTTCTTTTAAGCAATTGACCCTGTATTTGTCACCTTAATACAGAGAGACCATTTGTATGTATTTTTCTTTCTTTTTTATATAAAGCTTTCTTTTAAGACCTGTTGGAGTTTTTTCTTTAGTGAGGAACTCCAGGGACTTGAGTCTGCAGCTCACCAGGGAATTGGTAGGAAGAAGAAGTCAGGGGAAAATCTGTGTGTGTTAGATTTACTAGCCTGACTTTGCATTCCCTCTGGGTGAAGAGGGAAGTGCTTTTGTTTCAAGGACTGGAATTAGAGAGGGTGGACTCCCTCTGCTTAGATTCACGGAGGTTGCTTCTGTGTATCTCTCCAGGAGCACCTGGAGGGGGGAAGGGAAAAGAGTTATTTCCCTTTGTTGTGAGACTCAAGGGATTTGGGTCTTGGGGTCCCCAGGGAAGGTTTTTGGGGGGACCAGAGTGCCCCAAAACACTCTAATTTTTTGGGTGGTGGCAGCAGTACCAGGTCCAAGCTGGTAACTAAGCTTGGAGGTTTTTCATGCTAACTCCCATATTTTGGACGCTAAGGTCCAAATCTGGGACTAGGTTATTGACATGGTGTGCAGCATCGTGGGAAAGATAGAATCCAGAAGCCAGTAGGAATATTATATTTTTCTTTTCTCTGCCAGGGGCTTTTTAGCAGAGAGAAACAGTTTGGTTTTAAAAGGGAACCAGAGAGAATTTTTTTTCTCTGCTCTCTCTGGCAGTTGTGGCTTGCATATTAAGCAAAAACCATTAAGGGGCTGTTAAGGGTCTTTTGTGACAATAGCACTCCCATTAGGAGGCAGATACCAGCACTATACTCCTGCAAATAAAGTGGTTTTTCTGGTTTACTTTACATTGAAAAAATTAGCTAGGAAGACAGGGAAAAAGGCACTGTTGCTAGGCTGACCCCAGGAGGCAACAGAGCCTGCAGTTCAGACAACACACACCGGAGGACACCCCAACACAAGAAAACAGGAACCATGCCTAACAAGACAAAAATGGGGGCCGAAGAACAAATCAGAGACGCCGAGCACAGGCGACAGATGGAAAAAAACAAACAGGAACTAGAAATAAAACAAAAAGAAATGGAAATGAAAGAAAGAGAAGAACAGATCAAACAAGCAGCCCATAAAAGAGAACAAGACGCCAAAAATGCAGCCCACCGCAGAAAACTAGAAGAAGAAGAGGTGGCCCACCGCCGAGACATGGAAAAACAACAAAAAGAAATGGAAAAACAACAAAAAGAAAATAAAGAGAAGGAAAAACAGAGAAAACATGAACTGGACTTAGCGCAAGCTGGGCTGCATGCGCCAGCCAACCCTAACAACCCTACGCCAATCATTGTTCCACAGCACAGAAAATTTCCCACCTACAAGGCAGGTGATGACACCGAGGCCTTCTTGGAAAATTCTGAAAGAGCCTGTCTTGGGTACCGCATCCCTGAAGACCAGTACATGGTAGAATTGAGGCCACAGCTCAGTGGACCTTTAGCAGAGGTGGCAGCTGAAATGCCTAAGGAAAACATGAACGACTATAAACTTTTTCAAACCAAGGCCAGATACAGAATGGGGGTAACCCCGGATCATGCCCGTCGGCGTTTCAGAACCCAAAAGTGGAAACCAGATGTGTCATTTCCCAAACACGCCTACTACGTTGGGAAAATTATGAGGCCTGGATATCAGGACACAATGTTAAAACCTTGGAAGAACTGCACCTCCTCATACAAATGGAGCAGTTCTTGGATGGTGTTCCTGAGGACATAACACGGTATATACAAGATGGAAAACCCAAAAATCTCGCTGAGGCGGGGGAGATTGGAGCCAGATGGATGGAAGTGGCAGAAAGCAAGAAAGCTACGGTCAAGGGAAACGAATACCCCAGGGGGCACACCGACCATAAACCCTACAATCGAGGACAGCCAAAGACCCCACATACAACCCAAGTAAAGCCACAGACACCCTATTCTTCCACCTCACCAGTCTCCAGTAACTCACCTCGGCCCAGTGACCCATCAGATGGAAGATGCTTTAAGTGTAATGAACTGGGACATATCAAGGCCAACTGTCCAAAGAACGCCATCCGAGTGCAATTCATTACACCACCATCACCCAAAAGATCCCCAGGCCCAGATGCCTCTCAAATACCCTTGGAGCGAAGGAAAAATTTGAGAGTGGGCGGAAAGAAGGTTACTGCATGGAGAGACACGGGGGCACAAGTGTCAGCTATCCACCAATCCTTCGTAGACCCCAAATTCATCAACCCAAAGGCCCAAGTGACAATTTACCCCTTCATGTCACAAGCTGTAGACTTGCCTACAGCTGAACTGCCTGTCCAGTACAAAGGCTGGTCAGGGATGTGGACTTTTGCAGTCTATGACAATTATCCTATCCCCATGCTACTGGGGGAAGACTTGGCCAACCAGGTGAAGCGGGCCACGCGAGTGGGAATGGTTACACGTAGCCAAACCAGGCAAGCTTCCAGACCCATTCCTGTTCCTGAGCCGTCCACAGACGCCCCGTCTGTGTTACCAGAGACCCAGACAGAGGTAGTGGACCCGAATACCATGCCAACCACTGAAACAGCCACAGCACCTCCAGTCCCAGGCCCGGAACTGGAACAGCAACCAGCACCAGCAATTGCAACCACATCTTCTAACTCAACGCCAGAGGGCACCAGCAAGCCAAAACTGGCAAAAGCAACAGACAGCCATACCCAAAAGGCTCAGCCAGAGCCTGAAATACCCTCAGGTGCACCAGCGGAGAGTGGTTCACCAGCAACGGAAAACACCCCATCACCTACATCGCTTCCAGAGGGACCAAGCCCAAGTCCACAGTCTGAGGAAGAACTGGTGACCCCAGCCTCAAGGGAACAGTTCCAGACTGAGCAGAAAGCAAATGACAGCCTTCAGAAAGCATGGGCGGCGGCACGGAGCACCCCACCGCCTCTCAGCTCTTCTAATCGATCCCAGTTTGTTATAGACCAAGGACTTTTATACAAGGAGATTCTTTCTGGTGGACACCGGGAAAAATGGCAGCCGCAAAAACAGTTGGTGGCTCCAACTAAGTACCGGGGGAAGCTCTTAAGCTTAGCCCATGATCATCCCAGTGGCCATGCTGTGGTGAACAGAACCAAGGACCGGTTAGGGAAGTCTTTCCACTGGGAGGGGATGGGCAAGGACGTTGCCAAGTATGTCCGGTCTTGTGAGGTATGCCAAAGAGTGGGAAAACCCCAAGACCAGGTCAAAGCCCCTCTCCAGCCACTCCCCATAATTGAGGTCCCATTTCAGCGAGTAGCTGTGGATATTCTGGGTCCTTTCCCAAAAAAGACACCCAGAGGAAAGCAGTATGTACTGACTTTCGTGGACTTTGCTACCCAATGGCCGGAAGCTGTAGCTCTAGGCAACACCAAGGCTAACACTGTGTGCCTGGCCCTAACAGACATTTTTGCCAGGGTCGGTTGGCCCTCCGACATCCTTACAGATTCAGGATCTAATTTCCTGGCAGGGACCATGCAAAAACTGTGGGAAACTCATGGGGTGAATCACTTGGTTGCCACCCCGTACCACCATAAAACCAATGGCCTGGTGGAAAGGTTTAATGGAACTTTGGGGGCCATGATACGTAAATTCATCAACGAATACTCCAATAATTGGGACCTAGTGTTGCAGCAGTTGCTGTTTGCCTACAGGGCTGTACCACATCCCAGTTTAGGGTTTTCACTGTTTGAACTTGTGTATGGTCACGAGGTTAAGGGGCCATTACAGTTGGTGAAGCAGCAATGGGAGGGGTTTACGCCTTCTCCAGGAACTAACATTCTGGACTTTGTAAGCAACCTACAAAGCACCCTCCGACACTCTTTAGCCTTTGCTAGAGAAAACCTAAAGGATGCTCAGGAAGAGCAAAAGGCCTGGTATGACAAACATACCAGAGAACGTTCCTTCAAGGTAGGAGACCAGGTTATGGTCTTGAAGGCGCAACAGGCCCATAAGATGGAAGCATCATGGGAAGGGCCATTCACGGTCCAAGAGCGCCTGGGAACTGTGAACTACCTCATAGCATTTCCCAGTTCCTCACTAAAACCTAGAGTTTACCATGTTAATTCTCTCAAGCCTTTCTATTCCAGAGACTTACAGGTTTGTCAGTTTACAGTCCAGGGAGATGATGCTGAGTGGCCTGACGGTGTCTACTACGACGGGAAAAAAGACGGTGGCGTGGAAGAGGTGAACCTCTCAACCACCCTGGAACGTCTGCAGCGGCAACAAATCAAGGAGCTGTGCACTAGCTTCGCCCCATTGTTCTCAGCCACCCCAGGACGGACTGAACGGGCATACCACTCCATTGACACAGGTAATGCTCACCCTATTTGAACCCCACCCTACCGGCTGTCTCCTCATGCCCAAGCTGCTATAGAACGGAAAATCTAGAACATGCTACAGATGAGTATAATCCGCTCATCTACCAGTGCATGGGCATCTCCAGTGGTTCTGGTACCCAAACCAGATGGGGAAATACGCTTTTGCGTGGACTACCATAAGCTAAATGCGGTAACTCGTCCAGACAACTATCCAATGCCACGCACCGATGAGCTATTGGAAAAGTTGGGACGGGCCCAGTTCATCTCTACAATAGACTTAACCAAGGGGTACTGGCAAGTACCGCTAGATGAACCTGCCAAGGAGAGGTCAGCATTCATCACCCATGCGGGGGTGTATGAATTTAATGTCCTTCCTTTCGGCCTTCGAAATGCACCCGCCACCTTCCAGAGGCTGGTATGGTCTACTAGTAGGACTGGGAGAATATGCAGTTGCCTACCTCGATGATGTGGCCATTTTTTCGGACTCCTGGCCCGAACACCTACTACACCTGGAAAAGGTCTTTGAGCGCATCAGGCAGGCCGGACTAACTGTTAAGGCCAAAAAGTGTCAAATAGGCCAAAACAGAGTGACTTACCTGGGGCACCAGGTGGGTCGAGGAACCATAAACCCCCTACAGGCCAAGGTGGATGCTATCCAAAAGTGGCCTGTCCCAAGGTCAAAGAAACAGGTCCAATTCTTCTTAGGCTTGGCCGGGTACTACAGGCGATTTGTACCACACTACAGCCAAATCGCTGCCCCACTGACCGACCTGACAAAAAAGACCCAGCCAAATGCAGTTAAGTGTACTGATGAGTGTCAAAAGGCCTTTACCCAGCTTAAGGCGATGCTCATGTCTGACCCTGTACTCAGGGCGCCGGATTTTGACAAGCCATTCCTAGTAACCACGGATGCATCTGAGCGTGGTATAGGAGCAGTTCTCATGCAGGAAGCAACAGATCACAACTTCCATCCTGTCGTGTTTCTCAGCAAGAAACTGTCTGAGAGGGAAAGTCACTGGTCAGTCAGTGAAAAGGAATGCTACGCCATTGTGTACGCCCTGGAAAAGCTACGCCCATATGTTTGGGGACGGCGGTTCCAGCTACAAACTGACCATGCTGCACTAAAGTGGCTTCATACTGCCAAGGGGAACAACAAGAAACTTCTTCGTTGGAGTTTAGCTCTCCAAGATTTTGATTTTGAAATTCAGCACATCTCAGGAGCTTATAACAAAGTAGCTGATGCACTCTCCCATCAGAGTTTCCCAGAATCTAGTAGTTAAAAAGTGTTCTTACACTGTACAGGTCTGTTAGTTATATACTTGGTGGTATATGTAACGGTGCATGTGTTGTATTAATCTGTTTAGTTTAAAGTTCTAGGAGGAAATCGCCGCCAGTGAGCTTCCCCACTGTCTGCAATTTGGGGGGCGTGTCATAAACAGATAGCTAAGGGTTAATGTCTCTTTCACCTGGAAAAAAAGTAACCTGAAGCACCTGACCAGAGGACCAATCAGGAAACAGAATTTTTTCAACTCTGAGTGGAGGGAAGTTCGTGTCTGGGTTCTTTGTTGTCTGCCTGTATGCTCTCTCAGCTATGAGGGGATTTCTATTTCCTGCTTTCTAATCTTCTGTTTCCCAGTTGTAAGTACCAAAGATCAGATAGGGATTTATATGTTCTTTTGTATTTACATGTCTATAGTTGCTGGAGGGCTTTAAATTGTATTCTTTTTGAATAAGGCAGTTTATTCATATTTTTTTTAAGCAATTGACCCTGTATTTGTCACCTTAATACAGAGAGACCATTTGTATGTATTTTTCTTTCTTTTTTATATAAAGCTTTCTTTTAAGACCTGTTGGAGTTTTTCTTTAGTGAGGAACTCCAGGGAATTGAATCTGCAGCTCACCAGGGAATTGGTGGGAGGAAGAAGTCAGAGGAAAATCTGTGTGTGTTAGATTTACTAGCCTGACTTTGCATTCCCTCTGGGTGAAGAGGGAAGTGCTTTTGTTTCAAGGACTGGAATTAGAGAGGGTGGACTCCCTCTGCTTAGATTCACGGAGGTTGCTTCTGTGTATCTCTCCAGGAGCACCTGGAGGGGGGGAGGGAAAAGGTTCATTTCCCTTTGTTGTGAGACTCAAGGGATTTGGGTCTTGGGGTCCCCAGGGAAGGTTTTTGGGGGGACCAGAGTGCCCCAAAACACTCTAATTTTTTTGGGTGGTGGCAGCTTACCAGGTCCAAGCTGGTAACTAAGCTTTGAGGTTTTCATGCTAACCCCCATATTTTGGACGCTAAGGTCCAAATCTGGGACTAGGTTTTGACACCCCTTCACCCTCCCTATGAAGCATATGAATTAGCCTTTCAGTAGAGGATACAGCTGCCTTTCATAGATGAGAAGTGGTCGCATCAGCATGAGTAGACCACGACCAGGCAGTTCTTGGGAGCATGCTGGGACTCTCTAGCTCTCTCATACTAGTGAAGGTAAATGGTGGAACTTGTTCCCACTGAGAATCAGGTTGGCCCCAACTCTTTATACTGTCAGAGTTCAATGTGAGACTCATCTCTTTGTGGCATGCAGGTGTTTTCCAAACAGTTGGGTGGGGAAAAGCCAACTTCACTTGGATTCTGACCCTCCTTGTAAGACATTCTGAGGGAGAACCTCTTTGATGGCTATTCTCCCATTTTGGATATTCCTTACATGTGAAAATGTATGTGAGAGAATCCAGATGATATAATGATGGGTACTTTAGAAATACATACAATAATAATAATGATTACTAAGGAATGCAAGCTGTTTATACTCTAAGGTCTTCCATTATAATATATAGTCAAACAACAAGTAATTCCTTTTCCCATATTGGAAACACACATTCCAGACCGCAGTTCACCAAACTCTTCCCAGAGATTATTTTGAAGGTACAGAAAACACACCCCAGTTGCTATTTAGAAAGCAAATCCTGAGGCGCGGATATGTAAATACCTGCAGTACATAACTATCTTATTGTGCCCTGTATTCTTACTAACTTATATAGCATAGTCCCCTGCTAGTCAGTACCTGACTGAGGCTTGGTATATACTACATACTTACTTCGGTATAAGTACATCGCTCAGGAGTGTGAAAAATGTACAATCCTGAGTGACATAATTATACTGACCTTCACCGCCCGTGTAGACAGGACTATGTTGGTGGGACATAGCTACCACCTCTCGCAGAGGTGGGGTTATTAAGCTGACTGGAGAACTCTCATCCATTGGCTTAGAGCATCTTCACCAGGCGCACTACAGTGGTGCAGCTGTGCCGATGTAAATTTGTAGTGTAGACCTGCCCAGAGTGTAGTGCATTCACTTCAGTGTGCTATTGTTATGGCTTCCATGTTGGCTAACGTGTCAGGGATTGAACTGGTGATATCCAGAGCTAAAAGCATGAACTGCTCTAGCTTGAACTAATAGCCAGTGCTCTAGCTGTGACTGTTACAGATTCCCATCCTCTCTGGACTGGGTGCAGACCTGTAACACACATTCACCGGTACATTACACACTACTATGACTGATGTTTTAAACCATGTTTTCAAAGTTGTGTGCAAACATGTATGTGCAACAATTGGAGTTACAGCTAGCAAGGGATGTGAAAGGTAACAAGAAGGGTTTATACAGGTGTGTTAGCAACAAGAAGGTGGTCAAAGAAAGTGTGGGACATTTATTGAATGAGGGAGGCAACCTAGTGACAGATGATGTGGAAAAGGCTGAAGTACTCAATGCTTTTTGCCTCGGTCTTCACAGACAAGGTCAGCTCCCAGCCTTCTGCACTGGGCAGCACAGTATGGGGAGGAGGTGAGCATCCCTCAGTGGTGAAAGAACAGGTGAAGGACTATTTTAAAAAGCTGGACATGTACAAGTCCATGGAACCAGATGCAATGAGTCCGAGAGTGCTGACCGAGTTGACTGATGTAATTGCAGAGCCATTGACCATTATGTTTGAAAACGTGGTGATCGGGGGAGGTCCTGGATGATTGGAAAAGGCAAATATAGTGCTCATCTTTTAAAAAGGGAAGAAGGAGAATCTAGGGAACTACAGACCAGTCACCTCAGTCCCTGGAAAAATCATGGAACAGGGCCTCAAAGAATCCATTTTGAAGCACTTGGAGGAGAGGAAGGTGATCAGGAACAGTCAACAAAGGGCAGGACATGCCTGACCAACCTGATTGCCTTCTATGATGAGATGACTGGCTCTGTGGACATGGGGAAAAGCGGTGGACATGATATATCTTAACTTTAACAAAGCTTTTGATACCATCTCCCATGGCAAATGAAAAAAGTATGGATTGGATGAATGGACTATAAGGTGGCTAGATCATCTGATGCCATGGGTAGTGATCAACGGCTTGATGTCTAGTTGGCAACTGGTATCAAGTAGAGTGCCCCAGGCAATCCCGGGGCCGGTTTTGTTCAACATCTTCATTAATGATCTGGATGATGGGATGAATTGCACCTTCAGCAAGTTCATGGATGACACTAAATTGGAGGGAGTGGTAGATATGCTGGAGGGTAGGGATAGGGTCCAGAGTGACCTAGACAAATTGGTGGATTGGGCCAAAAGAAATCTGATAAGGTTCAACAATGACAAGTGCAGCGTCCTGCACTTAGGACGGAAGAATACCATGTGCCGGGGACCGACTGGCTAAGCGGCAGTTCTACAGAAAAGGACCTGGGGATTACAGTCGATGAGAAGCTGGATATGAGTCAACAGTGTACCCTTGTGGCCAAGAAGGCTAACAGCATATTGGGTTGCATTAATAGGAGTGTTGCCAGCAGACTGAGGGAAGTGATTATTCCCCACTATTCAGCACTGGTGAGGACACATCTGGAGTATTGTGACCAGTTTTGGGTCCCCCACTACAGAAAGGATGTGGACGAATTGGAGCGAATCCAGTGGAGGGCAATGAAAATGATTAGGGGGCTGGGGCACATGATTTATGAGGAGAGGCTGAGGGAATTAGGGTTATTTAATCTGCAGAAAAGAAGAGCAAGAGGGGATTCGATAGCAACCTTCAACTACCTGAAGAGGGGTTCCAAAGAGGATGGAGCTAGGTTGTTCTCAGTAGTAGCAGATGACAGAACAAGGAGCAATGATCTCAAGTTGTAGTGGGGGACGTCCAGATTGGAGATTAGGAAAAAAACTATTTCATTAGGAGGGTGGTAAAGCACTGGAATGGGTTACCTAGGGAGGTGGTGGAATTTCCATCCTTAGAGGCTTTTAAAGCCTGGCTTGACAAAGGCCTGGTTGGGATGATTTAGTTGGGGTTGGTCCTGCTTTGAGCAGGGGGTTGGACTGGATGACCTCCTGAGGTCTCTTCCAGCCTTAATCTTCTATGATTCTATATGCTACCCTGCATTTCATTGCTGTGACATCTCTCTGCAAAAGCTTTAACTGATCACACAAAAGGACACTTAGGCATATACCTGGGTATTTGTTTTGAATTATCCCTTATGTATCTGTAATTATGAACACAAAATGGTACACACACAATTTTTAAAAACTGGTTTGCTGAATTAATAAAAGGCAAAAAAAAAATGTTTTTTCTCTCAGACGCTGCAACTTGGTCTTACTGAAGGTACCATATCAGGTAGCTTTCCACACTCACAAGTCTATTGATTTTAGTGGAACTAAGCACTTGAGCATAGAAAATTCTACATGTGCTTATAAGAAAATGGAAGCTGAGAACTATGACTTTGATTATTCTGACTTCTGTGAGTGTGTAAAACATCACTCAACATCACATTATGAATTTTTAGCTTTTTTTTCGTTTTATACTGTATGCATTTCAACTAGAGTGCCTTTTAAAATACTATAAATGTACTATTCATGAATTATTAAGGCAGGCCAAGGAGGTGGAGTGGGAAAACTGGTCATGTTATTTTGGTCCTGGGAGGGTCCTTCTTATCATGCTAAGAAATTCTTCCTTGAAAGGAAGGGCCAACCGAAGAAGCCTGCAAAAATTCAGTGTTTTCCTTGAGATATAGTTTTAGTGCTGGGGGACAGGGCAGACATCTGGGTATTCAGAGACTATCTCCACTCTCAAAAAATCTGAGTGAAAACCCACTGCAAAGTCCTCATCTGATCACCGAGAGCATGACTATGAGTTGCAGGAGAATGCTGATGCAAACCAAGGTGTCTTTTCTATATCCTTGATTAAATAAGAAAGTTGGGTGATGTAGAATGATGACACCACTGTATAGGAGGCAGTGAGGATGAGGGGAAGGGAGGAGTGAGTCTGCCATGCTGTAGTCAAGCATCAGGTGAAAAAAACCTGTTAGCTATAGAAGACAAATCCCATTTCTACATATATGTAGTGTAGAACGCAATCTAGGCACTGTCGGAAAAATTCCTGTATTTGCAGGGAAATCGAAGATTTAAGGACTTTTCCTTCTCTAGCTTCTATGACGCTTCAATTCTATTATTCTATATTAGAGAGGAATCGGAGATATTTTTTGGTATGAGTGTTTTGGAACTCTCACCTGATCCCAAGATTTCAACTGACAGATAATAGTGAAAATGTTCCACCCAAATAAAAAGAATGACCTTTCCATAAAAGCACAAGTAATCTGTTCTTAGCACATACTTTGAGAGAATGTCAGCCTACTCTCAATCATTTCCTCAGCAGATGATACCTACAAAGCCCACTGGAAATGGTTTGGCTAGACAGCACATTTGTGTGCTGCTGATATATTGTTTGGGCTTTCAAGATGTGCTCTTTAGCAGCACCATTCAGTTAAACTGCAGAACCATTTAGTTATCACTGTTCTTCAATTCCCAACCTCTGTAAATTGATTGGCACAAAGGGATTCATATTTCCAAAGCCAATAAGGCAGATTCCTTTTTCCAGCAGACAGGATTTTTTTTTATCTGCAACCTTCAGCACTGATAAGTTAACCTCCACTCAGTTCTAAATGTGGAAAAGGAAATGGTTATATTTTAATGAACACAGATTAAGAATGGAGTGCCCTTTTTTTTTGTGTGCAGGCTTTATGTGGTTCTGGAGCAGATGATTCCTGTGTGATTTGTCACTGCCAGAAAATGACATTTGCCAATTCTTAGGGGCATTTAGCTATTGACAGTGTGGGTTGCTATCAGGGCCGTAGCAACAAAGAACGTGGCCCCCTCCGAACATATGTCCGGGGCCCCTTACAATGCAGAAACTGGAATGCGGTATTTATTTTATACAATATACACGGTTCATATTATGTATAGATAGGCCTACAGTGTACATGTATTCCGTATTTACGCAAAGCGCTTCTTTCGAGCCTTGTTCTCTGCAAATTGGTTAATCAATGCATAATATCCAGAGATCTGGCAATCTTGTTTTCGACTGAGATAACTGCAAGCGCAGAAAGCCTGTCAGCTGTCATGGTTGAGCACAGGATATTCTTGATCAGTTTCATTCTGCTGAAGCTCCTTTCAGCACCAGCGACAGTAACTGGTGTGGTCAGAAGAATTCTGATGCAAATGCAAAGATTCGGATATATCTCCTGAAGGCTGTTCTTGTATATGTACGTGAAAAAATTGTTTGCCGTGACAAGTCCTCTCTCTTTCTTGATGACATAAATAAAACAATTCAATTCCATTATGAGTTCGTTGGCATCAATGTCTCCCATTTTTCTTTCAAAATTTTTGCTGTGATTCTCCAGTTCATTTTCTCTGTGACACTGCTTCAGGCTGTTAGCGTTGTACAGAAATCCAAACAACTTATACCACTCCACGCGTTGGTCAATTCGCGACGAAACAGAAGATATGGCCTGATCAGTGAGAACAAGAAAGAACTGCGATTTCAATTTTTCTTCAGCAGAAAGACGACTCGAATCATCAGCACATTCGTAATCAAACATTCTCTTCTTACGTCGCACCCTGGTTTCTGGAAACACCTGCTCAATACCCATATGCTCTGCTATTTCACGTGCATTTGTGACCACAGAGTTATATCCTGTATTTCGATAGTCTTCCAAAAACTTCATTGTAGCACCGACTTCTGTCTGCAGTACGTCAATTGACACATCTGGTGACTGAATTAATTTGCTGGTTTTATTGACATGAAATAATATATCGTACCACATGTACACAGTCAGAACAAAAGGCCACGTAGTAACATGGTCTAAAAGCGCACCGGCTTCTGTTGCTCTATTGCCATCTTTCTTTTCGAGCGCATATTCTCGCAAAGATGACAAAGCATTGCACAATTCTTCAAGGTGATAACGCAATGGCTTCACAGCATCAATTCTCGACTCCCAATGAGTGTCCGATAACCCTTTAACAGATATTGGCATATGTTCTTGAAGTATATCCCGACGTGAAGGTGAAGAAGTAAAGATAATGTATATTCTGTTAATCAGACCGAAAAAGTCAACGGCATATTTCGATGACTTTGCCGCATCTGAGATCACAAGATTCCAAGTGTGAGCTCCACATGGTACATACAAGGTACGGTCATTTATTTCTAGCATGCAGGCTTGAACTCCTTTATTCTTTCCTCTCATATTTGCGCCGTTATCATAAGCTTGGCCTCTCATGTCAGCAATGTCTATTCCTAAGTTGTTTGCCTTTTCAAGAAACGCTTCCAATAAGCCCTCGCCAGTTGTATCATGAACATTAAGAAAACCAACAAACGCTTCACGAATATTGACACCATCTTCACCGTTGCATTCAACAACGCGTAACACCACAGACATCTGTTCTTCATGTGACACGTCGGGAGTACAGTCCAAAATAACTGAATAATATTTTGCTTTTTTAAGCTGCACTATGTTGGCCTCTTGAATGTTACTGGCAACAAGTTGAATCAGCTCGGTTTGGATCTGTGGACTGAGGTACTGAACATGTGTCTCTGCCTTCTTAATCCTCTGTAAAAGTTCGCTGAGGACAGTATCATACTTTGCAAGCAATTCAAACAGTCCCAAAAGTTGCCATTCGAAGGATCGCCGAGCTTTTCATTACTTCCTCGAAATGCCAAGTTTCTTTCGGACAAGTAACTAATGACATCAACCATGCGTTTGACAACATTTCTCCAGAAATCTCTTTCTTTCAGAAAAGCCTGCAATTCGAGTTGGTCAATAGATGTACGGTTTACTATGCCTGACCGAAGGTCAAACCATTTCACTATACAGTCATGATGACCTTTGCCTGTTTCATGCTGCTGAAGTCTTTTTGACAGTGCTTTCCAAGCAGATGTTCCCTGACGTAGCGGTATGTCGCCAGTGCCAAATAATTTACAACAAAAACAAAAAATGGCATCTTTCTGAACTGAGTATATTAACCATGAATGTCTTATTTTCTTGCCATTTGCCATGGTTCGATAGAAATGAGTACTTGTGAACCTCCGTCTTTCCTCGTTAAATGGAAATTCGTAACTTTCATTCTGCTACGGTGGGCCACGTGCAACAATGTCACACACTTGCCTGTCCGATATTATAGACGGCCAATCTCCTGGATCATCAGTCAGTGGTTCAGATTCAGATACTTCTTTCCCGGCAGCAGCTGGAATATCTGTCACAGTTTGTTTGGTAGAACAACTGGCTTCACCTTCGACCTCACTTGAAGCACTTCTGGATACGATTCGTCGCTGCTAGCGCTGTCCGTTTCATGTGCCTGTACCTGTAAGTTGGATTGCAGCGCAAAATACATTGACAACTTTGGAATTTTCTCAAGTTCCTTCTCGGCATCTTTTGCTGCCTTTCGTTTACTAGCTCTGCTCTTATACATTCTCTTAGACATCACAAAGCACGCTTCTGTGTTGGAAACACTAAAAAACTAAACAACTAAATTAATAACATTTATCCGCCGACCGCCGTTATGAACGCAAATACACATTCTTTGAATGGGTCCAACTAAAATTCGAAACTGACCAACAGACAACTGATGTAGCCAATAGCATTATGATGTATCATAATGACTTCACAGTTTTGTCAGTAAAACTGACATGGATTGTGCAATAGCATCAATAAATGTCACTTACCTAGTTATACCTTACATTTTTTTTGCCGCTTTTAGGGGCCCCCTTCCTTGCGGGCCCCCTCCGGTCGGAGGGTACGGAGGGCGCTCGCTATGCCTCTGGTTGCTATACATGGGAGTCTTATATTGACATAGTAGAAATTTTTTTTCTTTAAATGCATTTACAGAGAGTAATGAAATGGTCACATCTGGACTCTTCCCCAGAGGTTCTAGTCAATAAAATATTAATAGCTGTCATTTCCAGTAATGGCAATATGACAGTAGCACAATGGAGGAGTCTCCAACATTCCCTGCGCCCATAGGGCTCCCTGATTAATTAACCAGCTATCCTTCTTCCTTACCCACCCGTGAAGATCAGAGACAGTAAAACCTGTGGATAAGATGTGAATTAATAGGGAAACTGGTTTCTCTGTCTGTAACCTTGTACTTGTCACATATTTCTTCAGGAAGGTTTTCTGTATTTGAGAAATCAAAGGGTCATATGATAAGTGATAGTAACTGTCCTTCAGTCCTCACTCGGACAAAAGTACCATTGAAGCTAATGGGAGTTTAGCTCAAATAAGGACTGCTGAATTAGACCCTTTAATTATAGAGTAATACCTGCAGGAAGCCCACATACTGAAATTCAGTTTATACTATGCAGTCTTAACTTGTGCACTCAACATTTTGCCAGCTGTTTCAGGCTCCTAGTAAATACATGTACTGCATATTGTAGTGTCTCAGAGAGGATATGAGGAGAATGTCATATTCTTGTTTCAAGTGATTCTGCGCTCCCCTCTCTGCACAGCTAGTGGATATGTCCTAATAGTCACTTATACATAAGAGGAAATAATTAGGTTTAATGAATCTCCAAATATCAGTCACTTTTTAAAAGACCATTGCATGCTTTTAGCAGTTAAAGGCCTCCAAACTCTTTACAAATAAGAGAGAATTTTTTAAGCAAACTGGACCCAGCATCAATAAATTATCATAGACTGATTAATAGACTTTTATCCAGTCAACGTTATAATCCCCCAGTGAACTGTTGTATTGTCAGTGTGTCTGCTTCAAAACATGTCTTCCCTAGAAAGCATTCCTTCATTCAGCTTCTGCTTCTGGAAGCAGGCAACAGCTTGAAACTAGCAGCTGCTCCTGAACAAAGCAGGTAGAGATGCAAGAAAGGTTGCTGAATCCATAACAATAAGCGCATCATGATATAATTACAGTAAATCTCCAGAGTGGCCCATGCGCACAGAATGCCATATGTTTTTGGTTGAGGAAGTGTGCAATACTGAAGGCATAGTTTAATATAGGAATGTTCCATAGTACTCCTGCTAGCATAAACTGATTTTTTTATCCAGAAAATTAGCATATATACTTGTTGGCAGAACTGAAGATAATATTTGCAGGGTCAGCTAACTATGCTGGTAGATATAATTAATAATAATAAAAAAATCTGAAGGACATGAACAGGTAAAAGGAAGGGTTCTGTTTCTTTGCAGTGTAACCGTACATATTCTAATAGGCAGTATATCCATTTAACCTCTCTTTGATAAGGAGTTCTTTGAACAGTGCATGTAATAGCTGTTACATTTTTTAAATGTCTTCATTTGACTTTGACCAGGTTAATAGAATTTACTGCTTCTGCAGCCTTCCCATACAAAACGGATTGTCAGAGTGGACAATATCTTCTGGTCTGTCAAGGATTAATAATCTGTAGTCTCTGTCCCTGCTTCCGGAAATGATTTATTCTCCAGAAGATTTAGACACAAACAGGCGTGAGTCTCATCTGAGCTGGCACTGCTTAGTAGCCACTTGGTATTTGCTCTATCAGCTGGCGATGTCTGCCCCATTTTCAGATGACACACCCTGATTCTCCTTTAGAGAACTGTGCAGAAATTTTGCTGTAGCCAGATGCTGACTGTCTAAAATAGATCTCCGAAATATATTTCAAAGATGGCACTGTACACTTGCAAACATTTTCAGTTACAAACAGCCCAAATCAATTTGGTCTTCAGAAGCATTCATCTCTTAAATCATTGTTTTATGCTTTGTATGAACTTGGCTTTTATGTTCCAATGAGTCTGTGTTCTGTAAAGAAGTTCCTGAAATCTTTGTGTGCCATAAGAAAAGGATTTGTTCCTTGGTTGCTAACTGTTTCTTGCCATGATTACTTCCTGCTGCAATGATCAGAATATAATGCTGCAGCAAAATTTGCACGGATTCAAATGGAGTAAAATGAACGTATATTATTCTCTAAAGATGCAGATCCTAATTCCAGTTATTATCCAGATACCAAGTGAGTGCACGCGCATGCGTGCGTGCACACACACACACACACACACACACACACTCTTTATGATTTGTTAAGCTCCAAGCAAGAGTGGGGTCCAAGTTGCTATCACAGGGGAAAGGGAACAGGGATTCTGATATAACTGCCATTTGACTGCTCCTGCCAAAAGAGGTGAGCACAGAAGCACATAATCCCAGGAACCACAGGGCCTCTAGTGGTCATTCTGAACCTAAGGTCAACCTGCATGCATGTGTTCTTCCTCATCCCACACCCCACTCCCTTTATTTAATTCTACTATATTAAAATATGAGGAATACCTAATATCCTCCCACAGCATATTGCAGTCTCCATCCTGAAGTGCTCCCTCTGGGCCAGATCTTCTGCTGGTATGCACTTAAAACTGTCTTAATCCTTTTCAAAAAGTGACACTTTACAAATATGTGACAGATGCTCACTCTTTGAAGGAGTAAGCTGGAGATGGCTGCTGGAATTTTCAAAATGTCCATATCATCACCTTGAGTATTTCCCCAGATGATTGCAATTCCAGACTAATGAAATAAGGCCTATCCATTGTCCATAAGCTCAGTCATTTACTCATAGCACCTCAGATTTTTATCTACACCACTTAGCTGTGATAGAAACTCACCAAAACTAGAGATGAGCCCAAACTAAAGCCCTGGAACAGAATGGCCATACTGGGTCAGACCAATGGTCTATCTAGCCCAATATCCTGTCTTCAAGGCCAGATGCTTCAGAGGGACTGTACAGAACAGGACAATTATTGAGTGATCCATCCCCAGTCATCCAGTCCCAGCTTCTGACAGTTGAAGGTTTAGGGACATCCAGACCATAGGGTTGCCTCCTGACCATTTTAGCTCCTGATGGACATGTAATAATACAGCACATAATCAAATAATATAGTAAATAAGAATAATATAGTGTTTTTGCTTTAAAAGTGGTGATGTAGCACCTGATATAAAAGATTCTAGGGCACATTTAAGTAAATTTGTGGATGAATTAGTGTTTATGAAAATGAGGGATTTAATGTCAAGAACATGAATCAAACGAATTTCCCCATAGAGACTTTCTCCTTGATAATTGCTGTGTATTCTAATCCCCAGCTATTCTAGTCCTTGGGCTCTGATTGGAAGACACCTGCTGAATTATAGCAAGTTTGTGGCATTTTCCCTTACAATATTAATTTTCATTGAGTTTTTCATAATTATAAACAAATGAAACTAACTTCAACCATACAAATTAGGGGCCAGAGTTGTGCTGATATACACCAGCTGCAAACTTGACTTGGTAAAATTATCATTATACACTAGAGAATTTGTTGACTGTATTTACTGTAATGTTTCCACAGTTATTTATTGAACAGCACTGTGCTTTTTATGTGAGCCAGTCAGCAAACAGCAGTGTGTTGTTTACTTACCTGTGTTTAAAACACAGAACACAATGCAAAATTATTATAAAATACGGCTCCTAGAAGTAAACATGGATATCTTTGAACAATCTCTGCCTGCAATAGTACTAGAGATGTACTACATTTGTTTTGTTTACTGACTGATAACTACACTAAAGCTATAGAGATAAACAAGCTAAGGTGTGTCAGTGTCTTGCAATTTGGAATGTCATGTGGTAATATTCTGTCATCTCTGACTCCATTATAATTACATATGTGACCAAGGCAGGTGACTGGAAGTGCAGTGGATGCACAGAGACAGATGGATTAGGACTGTTGTAATTGTAGTTTTACTTGATTATAATTCTAACAGGCTCCAGGTGATTTCTGTTTTTTACAGTATCACTCCTCTCAGTAAATCCCAGCGGGCCTGGAAAGGGGGGAGAGACGCATTCTGATTTTTATATGAGCCCGTTTGCATTGTGAGCACTTAGGAGAGTTCTGCTGTGAAAAAGCAATTAGCTTTTTTAGTCTAGGGTGCCATTTAGAATATTCAGGCTCATGTGTTTCATCATAAAATTGACCTTTTTAATTTTTTATGTCTGAGATTCTCCACTAAAAGAGTTAGCATAAAAAAAATTACAGCCCTAGAGAAAATACTGAAGACACATGTAGAATTTATTAAAGGAGGTCTGGCCCTCAAGTGCTACAGATAGCAACTCTATCTGAATACAATAAATGTGAAACATGTGGTACTGTGTGCTTAATTTTTAAATAATTGGTGTCATTAAGTAACATGACACTAGTTATATATGAAACATAGGCAAGCAATGTGCAGTTCTGCATTTACAGTTTCTGTCACATTTTGCTCAGTGTACTTGCTTTCCTCTCTAGAAAACATGTCTGCCTCTTGTTACCTTGAATGCCATTCCCATGTGCTAGTCATCCTAATGTGTTAGGATTTTAACCATCCCGCCCCCCAGCACACACACACTCATACCCATGTTACTTACTAATACATTTTCCTAATAAAACTCCAGAGTATTTTTATGTGAGAAAGACTGTCATGCAGGTTTATTTTGCTTCAGGACAGGTAAAGGGCTACAACGAGACTTTTAAGTCCAAGCTACCAGTTCAAATCCAGAAGGGGTAAAAATAATAGCTTTGGTACCCGTCACCTTTCCCCTGCCCTCTTGACTATTATAGGCCCAAAGAGCTATCAGAAAATCTTAGTGACACATGGAGTTGAGTGTACCTGTGGGTACCAGAGTGTCTGTGGCTGTGGACAACAAATGGTTGCAGTGTTACACCAATCTATCAATATATTTGCCCTGCAGCTCAGTGGTAATTTCCCTCAGGGAGTTGTGGAAGCCTCCTGTGCCCCTCTGTCCTTGGGAGTGGACAGTCTGTCCCACACATTGAAGGCTGATAGCACCCTTATCTCTACTTGGAGGCAGTGATGAAGTGACTATGGTTCATGTCCCTGACATCACTCTTAGCATTGGTCTAATAACCACTATTCTTCACCACCAGGCCCTTTTCCATAGCAGGTTACCTCGTTAGCCAAATTGTGGAGAATAAGTGAAGAGTCAGAAGAAGGCAAAATATAAGCAGCAAAATGAGAAATAAAGAAAAGGGAAACAATTCATCCCTGAGCTTAGTCGAGTTAAATGAATGTAGGTCTTCTTTCACCAGGGCTGAATTTGACCCGGATCTTTGAGCTCAGTCTATCACCTGTTGAAGTCAGTGGAAAGAGTCCATTGACATCAGTGGGCATTGGTCAGACCCTTTGATTCTTGTCCTGACCTTTCAGTAGCCTCTTTCTCCCCTGACCAGCCGCCAGAGCTCTGCTTGCCCCAAAGAAGATGGCATTTTGAATTAGCTGTTTGAAAGCAGCACTATGTAGATCTCTCTGCAGAATTAAACTGATGGTGCAAACGACCCTTACATTGGCCATTATATCCCTGTTACCTGAAGATAACCTAATTCTTATTCATTATTAACAAAGCAATCACAATACAGAAAAAAAGCCAAAGTATTTCAACACTGTGAGTGTAATTTTCCAAACCGTATAATTTTAAATCTATATATTATATGGTCCATAAAGGTTCATTTGGCTTACTGCCTTGCTAACATCATAACAGTTTTACTTAAAAATGAATTAAAATGTAACCTCTGAGGTCTCAATAGAAATTATCTTGAGCTGATGTGCTGTAGAAAGTAAATATGGTATGTAAAGAAAAGGCCATTCTTTGTGCCATTCTATTGAGTATGTTTAAATTTAGATTCGACTTTTGCAGTAGGTATCTTAAATCACAGATATCCTACAAATGCATCTTTATATAGGAATTGATCTATCAGAACAGTCAGGGGTCCATATACTCTAGTATCTTACCCTCTGAGAGTGGCCAATGGAGAATGTTTCAGATTAAGGCATAATGTAACCCAATCCCCATAATACACTTAATTGGGCAATATTATACTTTTGTTTTGCTGATCACATCTGGGGATTAGTTTATGCTTTGAAATATGAGAATAGGTAGCTCTTGTTATTTTGTCCCAGTGAATTTAATTACAATTGCTACTCTTATTCATGCAAATGAGTAATTCTTTTAGATAAACTTATCCAATTATTTAATATCCTGCAGGTTTATATTATATTTTAAAATATTTCCTTTGTCTTTTATACAGTTGTTTCCTCCACATCCTTTCCTTACTTTAAAACTCCTTACCATCTCCAAGGTTCATAATCTTTGTGTAATATATCACTTTTCTTTTGTTCTCCCCTTTTCACCATGTCCACTCTGTCTTTAAGTTCTGTTGCCTCTTCCTCTTGTTCCCTACCACCCCCACTGCTAAATCTGTGGTCTACCACTGGATTATCTCTTGCCTTTATTATAGGTAATCTTTCTTCTATCCAGGCTGTCTACCTTTCACCCCTCTAGTCCAAAATGCAGTTGCTAAAGTCATATTCCTCTCAAACGCTACTCTTTGAATCCCTTCATTGGCTTCATATTTCTTGTTGCATCCCATAGAAATTTCCTATTCTGACCCTAAAGGCCCTACAGACTCTTGACTGTATCTACTTCTCTGTACTCCGTATCTTTCCTTTGGCTTCCTGTGCTCTTCCCAGTCCTTTTGCCTTGTGCCTCTTCATCGCCTTTTCCTGCTAAAGGTTTCATGAAATCTATTATGCTGTCTCTACCCATGGAACTGTCTCTTGTCCCTCACCCACTAAACACCCCTTCTGTGTTCCAAATCGCTCCTTAAAACTCACCTCTTCCCTTGTTCTTATCATAAATCCTCCTTCTCCTGGATGGTTGTCCTGTGCTTTCTCTAGAGTTTGTGTTTGTCCAGTCTTATTTAGGCTATAAGCCCTTGGGGGCAGTGGATGTACCTGTATCTGTGTGGTAAAGCACAGAATAAATTTACTGCACTTTGTAAATGTTTTTGGGTAGTAGTGAGAGTACAGTTATTTGACTGATAAATCAATTTGGAGAAATACTTTCGATGATTAATGATTCTGTCATATCATCTAGGTCACATTCTAATTGTTTTCAAGGTTCTGACAAATATAACAGCAATTAATTATACTAGCCATAGCCTGCTTACTGCATATAGCTGAAACAGAAGTTTTACTTTCATTTCAATGACAAGGAATTTCAAAGACAGTTTATTTACTTTCTTTCCACTCCCTGCCCATCAGCTGCAATAATAAGAAATGTTTATGTTGGGGATTTTGCTCATTAATAGTTTATTTAAGTTTAAGCTCCTTCAATCCACACTGCAGAGAAAAGAACACAGGCAAACATGGCGGTTTTTCCAAGCAGACAACAGAAGAAAGTACTATACTTACAAAACTAATTTTCATCTAAGTATGGTAGATTGCAGCTCCCGGAGGCAAAGTCCTTGATATCAGAAAACCAATTTCTGGCAGATTGAAGGGGTTATTCCCCTTTGGTTTTCCGACATCAGACAGGAGATAGGAATGGAAGACCCTCTCTCAGGGGGCTGGAGACGTCACAAAAAAAACAGATGGGACCTGACAGGCTCTTTCCAGAAGATGGAGTCTTTGAAGCAGGAAGCAGGGATGCCTGCGTGACTACTGAGAAGGCACCTGCTTTTAAACTGGGAGAGTCAAGGACTCTGCTGACAGCAGGCAGCATTCACTCATATGCTACCAACTGTTGTGTTTATTATATAGGACTGTGATTAACCCTATACAACACCAGTTACGTCAACTTAATTCTGAGAAGAATTTTTTGTGTTGTTTGGTTTGATTTTGCAGTTCTCTAGCTCTAGGAACTTTGTTGTGTAAAGAAATACCCTTTGGTCAGCTCGAGGGCATATTATATTATCATGTATGTATCGTCTGAAAGGTACTGCAAGCTTTGCATCTATCCACTCATTCCTGCTTCTTTCAACCCCTTTAAAACTAGGGACTGGAAGACTGTTACAAAAGAAATAAGGTTTGCAAAATGCTTGAAATGTACGTAGTTAAGGCCCAGCTCATAGCTACCTCTGAAATTCTAATCTCATATCTTGAAAAACTAATTGAGTGTGCACAAACTGCCGCACACCGTGTCTGTGGGAACTCAGTGCAATTTGTGTCTTTCTTGGCCACCCCAAGTTGTTAATTGTGTGGGGTGGGATGCTTACAGGTAGGTACTGCTCCTTACCATCTGCAGGGCAGATGCATGCTTTTAAGCAATGTGGAGAATATTTTGTACAGGGAGGAAGGAAATACTCATGTGAAAAGGAAGAAGAGGCACAGCTGGTTTTTGTGTGGACTGTATGTACAACTCATTCATATACAGTGGGGTTATGGGTAAGCAGATAACAGCACTACAAACCAAAGCTTAGCACTATTGTAGAACGTTTCAAGAATGAGGAGGCCAGGTGAACTGTAGTTCGGTATGTGGCAGACCTAAAATGACTAACAGAATAGTGCTCATTTGGAAATGTCCTAAAGGACATGCTGTGGGACAGATTTGCTTGTGGTATTAATAATAAGAGGATTCAAAGACTATTGCTGTCAGAGGGGAACTTAACCTGGCCCAAAGCAGTAGAAATTAGTAACCGCAATGGAATCAGCAGTGAAAAACTTACAAGATTTCCATTTAGAATGCAGGGACAATCAAACTGATTTTAAAAGGGAAGAAGGAGAATCTGGGGAACTACAGCCTCTCCTCAGTCCCTGGAAAAATCATGGAACAGGGCCTCAAGGAATCCATTTTGAAGCACTTGGAGGAGAGAAAGGTGATCAAGAACAGTCAACCAAGAGCAAGTGATGCCTGACCAACCTGATTGCCTTCTATGATGAGATAATTGGCTCTGTAGATATGAGGAAAGTGATGGACATGATATATCTTGACTTTAACAAAGCTTTTGATATGGTCTCCCACAGTATTCTTGCCAGCTAGTTATAAAACTATGGATTGGATGAATGGACTATAAGATGGATAAAAGCTGGCTAGATCATCAGGCTCAACATGTAGTGATCAATGGCTCCATGTCTAGTTGGCAACCAGTATCAAGCGGAGTGTCCCATGGGTCGGTGCTAGGGCCGGTTTTGTTCAACATCTTCATTAATGATCTGGATGATGGGATGGATTGCACCCTCAGCAAGTTCGTGGGTGACACTAAGCTGGGGGAAGAGTTAGATACCCTGGAGGGTAGGAATAAGGTCCAGAGTGACCTACACAACTTGGAGGATTGGGCCAAAAGAAATCTGATGAGGGTCAACAAGGACAAGTGCAGAGTCCTGCACTTAGGATAGAAGAAGTCCATGCACTGCTACAGCCTGGGGACTGACTGGCTAGAGCGGCTCTGCAGAAAAAGACCCGGGGATTACAGTGGACAAGAAGCTGGATATGAGTCAACAGTGTGCCTCAGATTTTCACACATGAAAACTTTGGCTCAGCACTATGGACTTAAAAAAAAGGATGAAGGGATATCACCAACATCAGGTACACCAGCAGACCCCAGCACAAGCACCCCTTCACCTATGGGAATGGCCAGGATACCCATGATTCCTCATACATATGGACTTTGCCAGCCCATATATGGCAAAAATGTTTCTAATCAGAGTGGATGCACATTCAAAATGGTTAGAAGTGCATGTAAAGACTCTACCACCTCCACTGCTACCTGGAGTGAAAAACTCTGATGGACATGTGTCCAGCATGGACTGCCAGCAATACTTATTGCAGACCGTGGACTAAATTTTACAAGCATCCAGTTTAAAGTATTTCTGAGAAAAAAATGGGATTAAATTTATTCAAATTTTCTCCTATCATCAACTTTTCAATGGCTTAGCAGAGAATGCTGTGAGGATTTCTGAAGAGAGGATGAAGATGATGATTAATTGGAGCTTGAAAAAGAAGTTGTCTCAATTTCTTTTGAAATACAAAAGCACTCTTTAAACTACAATATGTGTGACCCCAACCCAACTGTTGACAGGAAGGAAGGTGAGGAACACATTTGGACTTAATCTATCCCAGCACAGAGTAGTAATGTGTTACAGAAACAAGCTTTTCAAAAACAGAGCCAAGAACATTATGCTTAAGACGGAGGCCCAAGCGATTTAGTGTATCCTAAAAGTTTCAGTACTCACCAGCCAATGTGTATTACATGCACAATCCTAGAGCAATCTCCATCCTTGTCTTTTAAAGTCTATTTAAGTGGTGGTCGAGTCATAAGATGACATCAGAATCATGTCTGCTTGTGGAGTGATGTACCATCAGCAGCGCCTTTCTCCTTGGATGATGACCATCTGCAGGAGCCAAGGCCAGGAGAGGATTCAGTTTTGCCAGGAATGCCTAAGGTGGGAATATCTATAGAACTGCTGGATCAGGAGACTGGGGGAAATGGGTCTCTACCCCTGGAGGCAGCCTCTGGTTATCTTGAAGACTACTTCCAGGCTGTAAATTAGGAGGAGAGGGATGTAATAAAATGGTCATCAAGGAGATAACTGGGTTACTTAGACTATTATGAGTTGGGGCCATGCTCCAACCCTCCCTTATTTCTGGTTTAGTTAGTGTGCCTTCTCTGTTAATGTGTTGAATAAAGCAGCACGTTCCCAGGCCGCAGTACTGTACATAAAGTGTGTTTCTTGTGCACTGAGAGGTTCCTTTTACAATAGCTTCAAGCTGCCTTTGTATCCTACGTGGGCTGCACCAGGGACTGAAGTAGCCCTCAATATAATTTAGACAGCTGTAGAAGTAAATTATGGCAATCTCCCAGGGTTTGCCATATGTGCCACAGTGCTCCCAGAATTACTGCAACATAGCAGGTGGTAGCCTCACCTTGGGTACACCCGTACAACTACACGTATGGCCAGAATACCCATGGGCTTGCAAGGGGGTCCTTGGAAAGCAGCCTTCTGTATTGCCTGCACCAGGGAACCCTACCCCAGCTTGCTTGAGGGATTTTAGAGCCATTTTATGCTGCTGTAGCTGGCCCTTTAATCCAATGTAAAGGGCCAGTGTAAGGATGAGGATCTCACCCTTGGTCTCTGTTCCTGACTTTGCTTCTGACTATATGATCTTGAATGAGTCACTTAACCAGTTTATGCCCATCTGTAAAAGATGATATTATATCCCTTACCTATCTCACAGGAGTATTGTGAAAATTAATTGTCTACAAACAGCTTTGAGATCTTCCAGTGAAAGGCACTGTACCACACCAGGACTAAGTACAATTATTATTTACTGTAACGTCAGTAACATATGCTCAGATATCTAATACCTTCTGCCACCAAAACCCAAGTGGCTTAAATTAACTTTAAGTACACAGCACATTAAAATCTGCCAAAACAACAGTATGTGAACATGGATTCCTGATGCACACTCTGGGACACTCGCATTCAAGTGTGTCCTGCCGTGCCACACAAGTCACGTGGCAAAGGAAGATATGCATCTGTATATCAAGTTTTAATGAATCATTCTTTAGACCTCTACTATCAATTTCTTTTTATGCACTTCATTCATCACTTTTAAAAATTAGACCAATTCAGTAACATAATTTGAATGTATAATTGAATTTGCTAGTTACTCTCAAGCTTTACAAGTTAATCAAATGACATAGTCTTAAGTAAGTTTTCAGTGCTTGGTACAGGCTATGCGGGTGGCCAGTCAGCCCATTAGGAACAGAAAACTCTTATACATCATGCTCATTCAGGTTTCTTGCTGATTAAACTTGTTCTCTTTACAAATAATAGAATAAATGCTTTTTTCCTTCCAAGATAAAAATTAATAACACAAGGCTATGAGGAAGGCTGAATACAATGTAATTCCAGGTAGAAGATTGGAAATGACAAGTAAATGAAAAATGCTAAGTGAGGTGGAAGAGAAATGTGTAATTGAGCAGCACCGGAACCATATGTCAGATGCCTTCATAGAAAGTGACAGAAAAAAGAAAATCTTAGCTGCAGCTCTATAAAAACACCAAAGTGAGTGCTTCTCTCTCTCACTCTTATCTTGATGTAGTGGACTCATCAGGGAGATCTTACCTGATCTAACATTTGACAAGTCAGTATCTGCGTTGATGTGTTCTGACATCCAGTCAGTCTTCCTCTTCTTTCTTGCCAGGGCTAGAAAGCCATTCAAATTAAGCTACAACAAGATAACAAAAGTAAATTACGCTGAGACTACATAAATCTTCTGTTAGAATTATTTAAATATGTTGGAACGTTGGCTGTTTAAAGGTGTGATATGTTTGAATTGTTGCTTCTCTCAGATTTATGGGCTTTGTGTCAGATATGATTCCAAAAGCCTGGTAGGCAAATAATAGATGTGTGTCATGCCCTGAATGGAATCAAAGAGAAGGTTAGCTTTTCTTGCAAACACAAATGGAACACAAGAATCTTAAAACTCATACTGTTCAATTATGTATATGTCTATGGAACCTTTTCAAAGGGGTTGCTTGGCGTGCCATTTCATTAATAAATCTCCACATGGCTTTTAATCTGGCTCAGATTATAATTGAAGTTAATAGACCCAGTTAATCTCCAGTATAATTCCATTGAGTCCAGAGGCATTACACTAGTGATGAATTTGGCGCAGTAAATTTTATTAATCTCAACCTAGTTTCTTGTGTGGCCCAATTTGCAAATCCCCCTCAGGAGAGTTGTGTGAAAGAAGCTTCTGCAGTATATGCCTATCATACTTTTAGAACCAGATCCTCAATGGGAGTTAGACACCTAAATACCTTTGAAGATCTGGGCCTGAGCTCTCAATGGTGTCAGCCTCTGACTTTCATTAACATTAAAAATCCCCAGTTCAGCTGAAAACATTAATCAGTTTAGATTCATCCCAAATTATGCATTTTTTCCCTCTCTCCATCTCTTACATAGTATCCACCAGCTCATACGAACAAACACAACAGCAAACTGGTAGGAATTTACTTTTTAACGTGTTGTTGGCGTAAGAGAGCCAAATATGACTGCTTTGTAACTGTCTTTGTTCCCACAGGTCCTGCAAAGTGCTGAGCACTGCTGAAGTCAGTGGTTGCTGAGGGGTGCTCGGCATCCCACAGTGGTGCTCAAATCCTCAGAGCGCTGCTCAGCACCTTGCAAGATCCAGCCCGAGTGGCCTGATTAACATTAGATCATATTGGAGTTGGTGGAAAGAATCCCACTGTCTGCAATACCAATTGGAGCAGTCCCTAAATAAGTAATCATGGTGCAGCACAGGACTGAAAGCTCCATTACAGTGCATTGGCTTTGCTTCCTCTACCGTGAGACCTGGTCTACACTGCAGCATGGCTATGTGATTTTTCCTTACCCCTGAATGTAGGATGACCACCTTTTCAAAAGGCAAAAATGGGGCATGTGCAAGAGTCCTACCCCTCTCCATGGCCCCACCCTTGCCCCTCCTCTTCCTCCTGAGGCCTTGACCCCGGCAAGGCTGGAAGCCAGAGACAGGCTCTGGCAAGAGCTGCCCAAGGAGCCCGGCCCACTGTCGGGAGCCCTGGACCCTCCACCGACCGTGGGTGGGGAGTCAGATTGCCTGAGAGCAGTCCCCAAATATCGCGATGGTCCCAATTTTATTGGGATGTCTGGTCACCCTAACTTTATGCCATTTGGGGAACTGGTATGAGCTATACCAGGAAAAGAACTCTAGAAGCTGTGCCTCCGCGAGGGGCATTTGCTGGTGTTGCCCTACCAGTATATCTATACTGGCAAACCCTCTCTGGTGTAGACAAGGCCCCAGTGTTAGATACTATAGATAATTGTATCCACTTTAACTTCCTCCTTAAGACTCACCTGTTCTGTGAAGCCTACTCAAACGACCCTGCTAACTGTGACTAGATAAGTGATCATCCCTCTTCCCCTTCCTTCTTTTTTTACTTGCTTACTGTTGTTAACCCCCATATTCCTGTAAATTCTCCCCTCCTCTTTAGCCAATTAAAAACAGCAAAAAAACCAACACCACAGCTTGTAACTAAGAAAACTGGGCCAACCATTACCATGTTCATTAGATTGCATGTTATATCCCTTCCCAGGGCCGGCTTTGTGACCTGCGGGGCCCAGTTAGAATACTCGGCAGCGGGGCATCCGCTCAGAGTTTTCCTCGGCACCAAAGGGTCCCCCCGCCACCAAAATACCACCGAAGACCCCTGGAGCGGACCCTCCACTGCTGAAATGCTGCCAAAGACCTAGGGGCGGCTCTAGGGATTTTGATGCCCCAAGTATGGCAAGCAGGCTGCCTCCGCCGAAGCCGCAGGACCAGTGGACCCCCCGCAGGCATGCCTGCGGGAGGTCCACTGAAGCCGTGGGACCAGCGGACCCTCCGGAGGCAAGCCGCCAGAGGCAGCCTGCCTGCCGCCCTTGTGGCCCCGGCAGAGCGCCCCCCACGGCTTGCCGCCCCAAGCACACGCTTGGCATGCTGGGGCCTGGAGCCGCCCCTGTGAAGACCCCCAGAGTGGGGCCCCCTTAGGTGCGGGTGCAGGGCCCTCTTCCACGCAGGGACCGATTCCGGGGAATCTGGTGAATCGGCTTAAAGCTGGCCGTGTCCCTTCCCCCAACATGCCAGATCCCTGGGTCAGATGCTGTATCATTATCTGCCTTGTACAGTACCCTGAACAATGGGGCCCTAGTCCTCATTGTGGTCATGGGATGGTACCATAATAAAAATTATATCAGTAATAATAATAGCTGGTCTTCTCGGGCATATGTGCTGTCCTGTTCTTTGACTATTCTATTTAAATCATAATAATCGTGATGGACCTGGAACAAAGTAATTGAAAATTAATATAGTGTCCCTGACTGTGTTAAGTGAGTGTATTTCACTACATTGAAGGAAGGAGCACAATAGCAAATTAATGTACTGTTAATTATGTGTGTGTATGTATCTTTCTCTCCATATACTGAATATATATTTTATAATTAAGATAGTGGTCTCTTTTGATTCACTGGATGCTACCGTATTGAAACATATTATAATTCTTTATTCCTCTTTTTCCATTACGCAATTAAAAAGAAAGATTACATTTTAATTCCTTTGTTTATTTAATAGCTATTTCAAAATCTTTCAGAATAATTAGTGCTCCTGGTACTATTGATTTCACATAGCCCACTATAGAAGGAACAGACTTAAATAGATCTATTTATATTTTTCCAGTTCATTGACAGTGAAAACCTAAGAAAGATGGTGATAATTGTATCTTTAAATGCCAGTCTGCAAGAGAGTGAAGGCATTGGCTGTATGAAAACCAATTTAATTCTCCATGCATGTGAGGGCATCTGAAACAGTACTTCGTATCGGAGCTTCAATTAACAAGATTCAGAAAATAACAAGAATTTTTTTAAAAGATCTAAAATATACATCTCAGTCTAAATTTTTTAAATGGAATTACACTTTTAAAAGTGTGTCTGATCAGACTCTTACTTTCAGAGAACTGGCACATTTCCAGATTTGGACTTGAAGATTTATTGTACTTCCACTGTCTTTTCTACTGCCAAGCACTGTCTGCTTTCAGCAATTAATACAAATGTTATGGCTTTTGATTTGCATCACTGCAGCACATGAACTCAATTACTTTTCATCTGTAGCTTTGAAATGGGATAAACCTCTTTGTGATGAAGTTTCATATTGCACTGGTAGGAATTGCTGGACCGTGAACTCTCACCATTAAAGTCAGCCAAGAAGAGCGCCTTCCTTTTGTTTTATTTTAATGTGATTCCACTCACTGATATGTTCCACTGTGGCAGGAGGTCATAGAGGCAAATACCATAACTGGATTTTAAAATGTCTTGTTAATTTTCTGACCAATAACATACATAGTTTTGCATGCTAAAATAGGAGTAAGCAAGTTTCATGCTTCAGGGCATAAGATGAGCACCACAGGGGATCAAGAATGAATTTTCTTTCTATATACAGAAGGGCATTATTTGTATACCTCTAAGGTATTGAGTATTGGCTGCTGCTGGCGGCAGGATAAGAAGCTGGGATTCCAGTCAGGACGGTAGAAAGTTATTTACAAGATACCTCTTTTCACAGTTTCTGGTCTAAAAGAAAAACAAAGACAAAAGGAAATGACAAAGAGTAAGGGAAAAAGAAAGGGCCAGACCAACAGTTGTTTCTCAGGAGTGCTCAAATGGTGCTGAGTTAAAAAAGGAAAAGCACAAAGGTATCTTATGTGTGCACGAACACACACACACGCAGAATCCTAGGCTCTCTGGTTGCTGAGCCAGTTCTGGTTTCAGGAGTTCTAAGCACCCACAACTCCTGCTGAAAATCAGGCCCTGAGTTTTGCTGACATCCTTCCTTGGAAACAATGCCTTGCTAACCAGGAGGATTTATTTATTTCCTCTCTTGTCAAGTGGCCGTGCTAAGGAAACTTGGTGACTGTGTAGGAAAAATGGATTTTTGTACATGTGGGGTCTTCTAATAGTTGAAGCACAAATGGTCTTTCTAGCCCTGGGATGCCTTTTACCAGTTCCACATCATTGTTAGTAGCAGTTGTTGTTTGAAAAATATTTGCAGTTCAGCTGAAGATTTCATGACTTCTGTTGATTGTGGCTCCCATAACATTGTTTTGTCTGATGAAAAGTTCACTTTAGTATTGTAGAGCGAAACGATGTAGTACCATTAACAGCAAAGGAGCTAGCCCTTGCTTTCTTATAAAGGCTGTGGTGTACATCTCATTAGCACAGCTGCCAATTGCAAGTTTCTGTCTCTTACTAAAGGACTGGGGAACTCTTGTAGCCATACCATGATATACAGGCATCATTTTACCTCTTTCAGTTGTATGACAATATCCTTAAAGCCTCACTAAAGCCATTCTAGTCAGAGAACTTGCAGGCTGGCTTTCTTATTGAATAGGTAAATTCTTGTGTACATAGGAATTGTAAACACAGTGCAGGACTGATCCTGTAAGCAAAGCGTCCTTTAAGATGACTACACTGACTTGGGAAGAAGAAACTAGAACACTAATAATAATAATAATGTGACGCTTGAAACAAGATAATTTCTCAAGAAAGTGTATTTATAATGACTGAGTTATGCAAGTCAGTCCTGCATATAGCCTCTATTCAAGTAATGTAAGGCTGCAAACATAATGCCTGATTCTGCAGTTCTTACTCATGGGAGTAAATGAAACTACTGTCATAAGGAAGGACTAAGACTGAGCCCAACCATTATATAGTTTGTCTAAATTGGGATAGCAGGGTCAAACAGGCTAAGTAACACTCATTCCCAGGGAATTCAGACTTTCAATTCTACACAAATTTCAAAATCCCCAGCTGGCTAGACAGGTCTTAATGTCCAAGAAAGTGTGAATAGGAGCCCAACTGTGAAAACATTTTTATCATAGGTTGGAGCTGACATTTATAACAGCAGTAAAGCAATTGCTGGGGTTTAATAGCATGATGCAGTCTCAGTTACAGTTATATGCACACATCAGCCAATGATATGATAGTCTCTTCTGTTAGCCAGTATCATGCAATCTAGGATAGCAGGCAAGAGACAATGATGTGTCATCTTGTCACAGGTCAAAATAATCCTGTGAAAGTGAAAACATCACACGGTTTGTCAAGTATACTTAATTGAGTTAAAGACGCCAAACCACTGATCAAATGCCCAGGGTATCACAGTGACAAAATAAGCAACAATAGATGACAGCATGGATTACAGAGAGACTTAAATGATAGGTAAATAATCTGAATTACAAGCTTGTAAATACATCAGGGGATTCTGGCAGTGTTATAATAAAGCACAAGTGCATAGTTCACCTCGTTTAAAATGGCATCACAACATCCACTTGTGTTCATAGCCTTGTTCAACGCTTTCCTAGTTTTGCATTTGTTATGATATATAAATTAAATTACAGGTTCAAAATGAGCCTTTCTGTTTGAGGTTTTTAACAGTTTGAATACATGTGGTGGATGGTACCACTTTTTTGATTTACAATTGGCATGTTTTACTGCTTTTTTTTGTAGTTCTTGTTTTTTAATGAGACACATAACGCACAATAGTTGATCTTGTATTAACTGCATTTTTCAGATTTGGGAAGTGTTTTTATGATTTTTAAATCTCGCTGTGACTGATTCTGTTCTCTTACTCACCTCGAGTAGTCCCCTACTGCTTGAGTAGATCCGATGAGGGGTCAATCTCTATGAGTTTTAAAGAAAATCCACTTTAAATTTGTACCTCAGGTGCTTTGTGAGACCTGAGGCCAAAGCACATGCAACACTGGTGCCCTCACCCCCACCCCAAAAAAAAGGCTTTCAGGGAAATGCAGAGATGATATATAAATAGAGCTGTTGATTAATCATGGTTAACTCATGCAATTAACTCAAAAATTAATCATAATTTAAAAAATTAATTGTGCATAATCTCTATTTTAATCGCACTGTTTAGCAATAGAATGCCAATTGACATTTATTAAATATTTTGTATGTTTTTCTACATTTTCACATATATTGTATACTATGTTGTAATTGAAATCAAAGTATATATTATTTTTAATACAAATACTTGTACTGTAAAAATGATAAATAAATGAAATAGTATTTTTCAATTCCCCTCATACAAGTACTGTAGTGCAATCTCTTTGTTGTGAAAGTGCAATTTACAAATGTAGATTTTTTTTGTTACACAACTGCACTTAAAAACAAAACAATGTAAAATTTCAGAGCCTACAAGACCACTCAGTCCTACTTCTTGTTCAGCCAATCACTAAGATAAACAAATGTGTTTACATTTACAGGAGATAACGCTGCCCTCTTCTTATTTACAATGTCACCAGAAAGTGAGAACAGGCCTTTGCATGGCACTTTTGTAGCCAGCATTGCGCGATATTTTTGTGCCAGATATGCTAAACATGCATATGCTCCTTCATGCTTCGGCCACCATTTCAGAGGAGCTGATGAAGCCTGTTAAAAATATAATGCGTTAATTAAATTTGTGACTGAACTCCTTGGGGGAGAATTGTATGTCCCCTGCTCTGTTTTACCCACATTCTGCAATATATTTCATGTTATATCAGTCTCGGATGATGGCCTAGCACAAGTTTGTTTTAAGAACACTTTCACAGCAAATTTGACAAAATGCAAAGAAGGTACCAAAGTGAGATTTCTAAGGATAGATACAGCACTCAACCCAGAGTTTAAGAATCTAAATGTCTTCCAAAATCTGAGAGGGATGACACGTGGAGAATGCTTTCAGATGTCTTAAAGGAGCAATACTCTAATGCAGAAACTACAGATACCAAACCACCAAAAAAAAATCAATCTTCTGCTGATGGTATCTGACTCAGATAATGAAAATGAACATGCATCTGTCTGCTCTGCTTTGGATTGTTATCAAGCAGAACCTATCATCAGCATGGACGCATGTCCCCTGGAATGGTGGTTGAAGCGTGAAGGGACATATGAATCTTTAGCGCATCTGGCACATAAATATCTTGCAATACCAGTTACAACAGTTCCATGTGAATGCCTGTTCTCACTTTCAGATGACATCGTAAACAAGAAGCGGGCAGCATTATCTCATGCAAATGTAACCAAACTTGTTTGTCCAAGCGATTGGCTGAACAAGAAGTAGGACTGAGTGGACTTGCAGGCTCTAAAATTTTACCTTGTTTTATTTTTGAATGCAGTTTTTTTGTACATTACTAAGTTCAACTTTCATGATAGCGATTGCACTACGTTTGTATTAGGTGAAATGAAAAATACTATTTCTTTTAGTTTTTTACTGTGCAAGTACTTCTAATAAAATATAAATATAAAGTGAGCACTGTACCCTGTGTATTCTGTGTTGTAATTGAAATCAATATATTTGAAAACATAGAAAATGTCAAAAATATTTAAATAAATGGTACTGTATTATTGTTTAACAGTGCAATTAATCATGTGATTCATCGTGATACATTTTTTAATTGCGTAATTAATTGTGATTAATTTTTTAATCACTTGACAGACCTATATATAAACTATCCTGTAAATGCATTTCTTGTCCCAAACATTCCACATGTAAAAAAGAGAAGTCAAGATAAAAGCAATCTGTATCAAGAGATAGAAGACCAGATCCTAATGCAGAATTGTGGACAGGATACAAGTTTATTATAAATCGTCATTGGGTCTGGTCCACCTAATTAACAAGGAGCCTAAAAACTTTATTTTACAAAGTATCTTAAAACAGATATAACATTTGTCTGTTAGTATGTCATTTTTAACATTTGTTGAAAATAAAAATCACCCCAGTGCTGACATCTTAACTTGTAATTCAGCATACAGAATTTTTTTTTCATGTTAAGTTATAAACATCTGAATGTATAAGACTATCAGAGGAAACACTGGCAGAGTACTACAAAGTACCACTACAATTTAGGATTGAGTCGGAAAACAGATCTGAATGCTGTTATATATTTTTCAGGGAACACTGCACTGCTTAACATCCTCATTATATATATTACAATGCAGAAAATAACCAATTGACAGATGAGGGAAGAACAAGATCATGCTGCCTTTAACCAGAAAAGTAATTATCACTTGCAGAAATTACCACCAGCATATTTTTCCATATCTAAACCCAGGGGTGGGGTGAGGGTGCAGAGAGCAGAACTGCAACATAACAGTAATGAACTGATTTGCTGCTGCTCCTCCTACACCCTTGTGTTATTACTTTTCACTAACTTTCCATTGGACTCAAAACAATGTTAAGATAAATCTGGTACATTCAGCAGCACAGTAGGCATACTTCTACTTGGATATGTCTTCTGCAAAATTAAGCAAAAGCTAATGCAAGGCAAGTATATGATTGCCACCTTAGCAAACTGTTAGTTTTCTGTAAAGGGGAACAATTGTAAAATGACATTAATAAATAGAGCCCTGCATGGATACAAAATTTGTATCCACATCCAATCCACAATCCACAAATTTGATCCCCGGATATAAAGCAGATATCCATAGATTTGCATGGCTTTACATATAAAATTTGGATCCATATCCATCTGGGATCCTCAAACATGGTCCATGGATATAAAGTGGATATCTGAAGATTTGCAGGGCTCTGTTTGTTAATTAAGGCCCCAGTCCAGGAGCGACGCCAGAGTTTCTGGCACCCTAGGCAGAATTCGGGGGGGGGGGGTGGCATTTTGTGCGCTCCCCACGGGGCACGTGGGAGCTTCTGGTTCCTCTCCCATCGCGCGACCGAAGAAGGACCCTCCGCCGAAATGCCGCTGTTTTCCGCAGCATGTCGGGGCATGGGTCACTTGCTGGTGGATTCTCTGCAGCTTGAGGTCTTCAAACCACAATTTGAAGACTTCAATAACTCGGACATAGGTTAGGGGGTTGTTATAGAAGTGAATGGGTAGGGTTCTGTGGCTTTGTGCAGGAGGTCAGACTAGATGATCATATTGGTCCCTTCTGATCCTAAAGTCTATGAGTCTATAAGGTCCGTCTTCGGCGGCGTGACGGGAGCGGAACCAGAAGCTCCCGTGCACCCCATGGGGAGCGCACAAAGTGCCGCCCCCTGAATTCTGTGTAGGGCGCCAGAAACTCTGGCACCACTCCTGAACTGGGGCCTTTATTAACAGAGCCCTGCAAATTTTCAGGTATCCCGTGTGGCGTGCAAAATGCTGCTCCCCGAATCCTGGCACCCTAGGCAACTGCCTAGGGTCGCCTAAATGAAGCGCCAGCCCTGCCCCAGTTCTGCATTCAGGTTGTGCAAACAGACAACTTGACATTAAAACAGCTCCACGTAGGTGTTCACACAGATCCGATGGCAAGATTGGAGCCTAAATAGTTTTACCACCAGCTCATGGTGGTAGGAATATACAGTCTTTCAAATCATTCATTCTAGCCTGTTTGCTGACAGAAAGCTATCATCTGATGGCTGTTCAATTACATATATGGAATGCCTTTGTTAGTCTCAGTCTAATGTCCAGTGGTCATGTGTCCATATCTCCAAGCCACCACAAAAACTGGCACTAACTGGTACCTTTGTAGGCCATCTGTTCAAAGACTGAATGAGCCTGGAGACACCTAAAGGTGGTCTTTATAAGCCATGTTGGGCACAGTGCAGTGTAAGGAAGTTTCTGCTACTGGTGCCTATCCTTAGCATAAACAGATTTTTCCAGCCCTCGCAAATTTGGTAACTTTGATTAACAATAAATTCAGTCCCCAGTAATTCAAAATATACTTTTTGCGACAGTACTTTTATTCAGAGCAGAAATAAATAACCAGGGAGATTCTTCTATTGCTAGCATCTGCCCAAGGAAGTAGATGGTGGCTAATGAGCTTTGTGAACAAGCCAGATTTCAGTGACATTAAAGAAAACTAGTGTTTTATATCTTTTTTTCATTGCAAAGAAAACTGCAACAAATGGCTTCCACAGATAAGTAGCAATAGACAGTTTCACTGGTTCATTTCATAACAGCTAATAAAAAGACAGCAATCCAAAGTTTCTTAGTCACTTCCAAGTGCTCTGACCTTTCAAGTCATTGAGGTACTAAATCAAGTAGATATTTTTGGGGTTTCCTATTAGAATCCTAGTCTTCCCCAAAATAGTGTTTTTTCTATTGTATTCTTAGTTTAGTGCGTGCAGAACTGAAAACTACTGTTTCAGCAAATGAAATCGCTTTGTCTTTGTAACCAGGCTGAGGTCAAAAAGGGAAAGTACCTTCTGATTATTAGCAGGCAAATAATGGATTTTTTTTGTTCATTGGCAATTCTGAAAAATAAAAATAAAAATGTTTTCGATCAAACAAAAAATGTTTTTGAAACTTCTGGCACAAAAGTTGAAAAAATTGGATTGAAGAAAACTTTTTTAGCAAAATCAATATGTTTTGTTTTGATTTTTTCCATTTTAAATATTTTTATTAATTTTAACAAAATTAAAGGAAACTTTAAAGAAAAAGTCACTTCAATCCAACAAACTCAAAATATATAATTTTGAAAATGTTGAAACAAATTTTTTTTTTCAAAAATTTTATTTGGATTTTTTTGACCAACACTGAAGACATTTCATATAAAAAATTTGTCCAGCTCTACCTTTGATCTTCAAACAAGATGTCCTTTTTGGAAGAGGCTCTTTTCATGTTTCTAACATAAATCATGAAATATAGTCTGGAACTTTGACAGTTGCACTACTTCTCAGTTTAGTTGGCCCACGTTACAAGTTGGAATATTCACAAGGGAGTTGGTGGTATAAAACCAGGGGAATTCTTCTATCAAAGGGGCACCTTGAGCTATCCTTTTACATTCCCTTTGTGCTGTTTAAGCACCTCCAAAAAATTTAACCTGGACTAGTGGCTGTAGTAATTTTTCTCACTTTCAATATGAATAGGGTTTTTAACATGAAAGTCCAACTTTTTTGGTGTGATATTCCCTGAAAATAGGTGTGTCATTACTTTATCATCCAGAATTCCCAAATCCTCATATTCCTGGGCCTTATTTTGGTTTCCATTAATCCTAAAGAAAACTCGAGAGCAAATTGAAGAATAATTGCACATATTTCTAACATAATTGTTTGTAGCTTTTGTACTTTTAAGTCCAGTGCATCTGTAATTTATAATATGGTCCCCACTATTTTGTTCACTTTATTTAACATGCATTCAGTTCTGGTTTCTATCTCTCATAATTTTTTCTAAAGTCTTTATTTGCCATATAAATATCTCTTCTCTTCTCTTTTCTCTTCTCCTTATGTGTTAGAACTACAAAACCTAAGGCATATATGAATATGAATCATATCAATAAAATTATTAATTTTATAATTTCAAGTAAAGAGGTCTAAATATAATGCAATTCTTCTCTCTAGGAGAAATGCAGAGGAAGTGATAATCCTGGACAACAGATTGTGAACATCTGTCAAGCAAGGAAGCAAATCATATAATCACATCAACACAAATCAGTGGTAGCTGGTTTACAATAGATGAAAATAGGATGAGACATTACAGTCGCCGGTGACAGAAGGGCATAGGCTGTCAAAACAAAGATATGCTGTATAGGTCTTCTGTATGAACTTAGTTCATCTTTTTGCACAGACTTCGGACATACTTCCATTTTGTTCTCTGTTTAAGTTAACTATAAATTTTTCTTAAAAAGAAGAAGTTAACAGGATTTAGGAAACTATAGGTATTCTATTACTGATACACTGATAAAGAGATGAGGATTTTTTCCAATGGTTTGGTAAAACATAAGTTATTGAGAATTGGGAGAAATTATTTTTTGTTTTGTTCAAACAAGAGGGATAACATTAAAATGTCTCCGTGATGTTGAAACATTATAGGGAAACTAATGCTAACTGAATCACAAACAATATTGGCTGTAA
Organism: Gopherus flavomarginatus; assembly: GCF_025201925.1. NCBI lineage: Eukaryota > Metazoa > Chordata > Testudines > Testudinidae > Gopherus > Gopherus flavomarginatus. The sequence goes on along the minus strand of NC_066620.1, from coordinate 121,272,371 downwards.
AAATTCAAACACTATAGTTGAGGAACAACTTTATGTGATGTGTTTTGTTTCTTAAACTGACCAGAACTAGGGTCCTTTTACCAAATAAAAGTCTAAATACACAAATATCATGCAACTATTGATATACATTCACACTCATTGGTAGTAATTAATATTACTGTTTACTAAGTTAGTTCTGGTAGCACAACCAATGGGCTACATGCTTTCCTTGCCCCAAGGAGCTCAATATTTAATAACAGACAGTCAAAGACTAGGGGAAAGATTAAGATGGTACTTGCCATAATATCTTAATTTCCACATGACTTGCAGCTTCACCACTACTAAAAGGAATAACCAGACATAAGCACCAATTCTGTGGGTGCTCCGGGAGTAGCACCCACCAGCCATAGCTGTTCAGCAGCACCCCAAATCGCCTAATCGGTGGCACTTCCAAACAACTGATCGGCAGCTGAGGGAGGAGCTTGGGGGAGAGTGGAGAGCAGCGAGCAGAGGGTGGACAGGGGTCTGAGGGAGGGGGGTGGAGCAGGAGCAGGAAGAAGCAGAGCAAAAGCGTGGCTTTGGGGGAGCTGGCGCAGTGGGAGTGAGAAGAGACAGAGTGAGGGCGGGGCCTTGGGGTAGGGGCCGGAGCATGGATGGGGCCTTGGGGAGGGGACGGAATGGGAGTGAGAAGAAGGCAGAGTGAGGGCGGGGCCTTAGGAAAGGGGCAAAGCAGGGGCAGGGCCTCAGGGTGGAGCAAGGGTGGAGCACCTTGGAGGAAAAATAAAAGTCATTTTCTGTGCAACCACATCATCCATTTATGGAGGGACATGAGATTATTTAGCACTGAACTACCTGAAATAGTTTCAGAGCAATAATAGGTCTAATATAAAGGTGAAGCATCATTAATCTCTCTCCTAGGTCTACAAAAGTTACAGGGGAATACATTTGTGAGTACAGTGGAATGTTCAGCCTGACAGCCAATCTCATGTTATGTCTTTAATCTCAGAACTGCCTAGATGTGATGCGTCAAAAAGCATGAAATTGAAATCTTTCCTGAGAAGCAACTGTAAGATAGTAAAGTTCAATTAGGTTCAATATCCTTCAAGGCTACAGTAGGCCTTTTGCTCCTTCTGATAAAGGATGAGTATCTCTCACAATTAACTAAGTTTTCAATATGAATGAAAAATGCCAAAGGCCTGAACATTGATGTGAACCCCCAACCAATTCACAACTGATGAAGTATATCTGAATGATTCCAGGTTAAATTGTCTGAGATGTAATTGTCCTCAGGATCCCTAATACTATAGGAGAAAGAAAAAGATGCATTTATCCAGTTCAATATACTGCAAAATATTCCCTAACAGCAGAGAGATTTGGCAATGTTCCAACACTAGAAATTTTAATCAGGCCTGGATGAAAATCTAAGATTATTTATTGCCATACATATATAATGTATATCTCTATTGGAGGACAATATATTTAAGAGATGGAGTAATTCAGTTGGTCTATAAAACCATTAAAACAACCAGTTCTGTTTTCTGTGTCCTAATCAAATGCTCCAACTAATTATAACAATCAGTGAATCAATTAAGTTTTGGGGCAATTTACTCTTAAGAACTATTTTGCAAACACAGAAATTATTTTTGTACCCCATGAAAAGGAAACATGAACTTGTATTATCATGGCTGTTTATTATTATTATTATTTATTATTATTATTATATGCATAGAAACAGCAAAGGTCTAGGTTCTTTACAGATAGGTAATAAGACTTGGTCCTTGCCCCAAGGACTTTAAAAATCTACCTAGGGAGAGGTGAAATGTGACAAAAATTTGTGTTACCGAATGGTATATTCCTTTGTTCTCTTCATTGGATTTGTTTGGGATATTTTAGCATTATTTAGCATTGGTGTAGGAAAGAGACAGAGCGGGAAGGACTACATTTATAGATCTTTTTGAAGATGTGCATTCTAAGAAGGGAGCTGAAGCATAATAAGTTGGAGGTATGGGTAGACCTGGTCAGAGAAGAGGTCCTGCACGTAGGGGTTCATGTGGAAGACGGAAGAAGATTTGTAGGATACATCTCATCCAAAAGGTCAGGTGTGCTGTGTAACACTGTGGCAAGAATATCATATGAAGTAGCAGGGTCAAGAAGAATGTTACCTTTCTGTTGTATGCAATGTTGAGTATTTATTTGGCTAGTAAGGACCTGATTCCAATTCTAGAAAATGAAGAGAAGTGGGATGAAAAAACAAAGTAAGGTATCTAGGCTTGATCTAAAGCCAGTTGAAGTCAATGGAAGTCCTTGACTTGCAGAACCAATATGTTGTTATTCACCAGATTTTGCATAGTGAAGCATGTTCTTAATTAGATATCAAGCAGGAACCAATTATATGACTGTACTCTGGCCTGAAATAGCCACCACCATGTTGGACTTCCCAGGGTGCACTTCATCATCCTCAGTGTTCAGCAAACAGGATTAGAGAAAAGAATGAGCTTCCTGTGCCTTCTCCTTCCATTGTGTTCTCACACACAAGCAGCTAGAATGTGGGCCATATATTTCAAGGTACTACTGTAGTTCAACACTTATTCCAGCTCTGATAGAGCTGTGTTTAGCACTAGAATGTTGGTTTTAAATGTACTACATGGGAAATATGTCCAAGGAATTTATGTATAAAACTGCTCTGCACTGCTTTAAACATTACTCCCTAAGGCTCAACTCACTAAACTGTTGTTTGTTCTTTATGTGTCTTATACACTTAAAAAAAAAATCCCAACACTGCTAGTGTGATTATCAAGTAGGGTGGCCAGATGTTCAAACCTACCAGGAAAGACTGCTCCGAAAATATTTCATGCCTACAGGTATTGTGAAAAATATTGAATTGCCATTTTCTATTGTCTTCACATAGCGCAAAGCACAGGGAAACAGTGGTAAAGTAACAAGCGAAGAAATCAGAAGAACAAGCAAGGGCAGGTATCGAAAAGTCTGACTTGTCATTTTCATTATCGTTTCTGATAATGTAACTGATTTGACTCCAAAATGGAAGCTGGAGAATTGTATTTTAATATGCAATATTATATTAAATATATAAACTGCTTCTGATGTTACTCAGTGCTTTATGGAAATATGAGGGTATTTTGCAAATAGTCTTAGTGATTAATACCACCAATATGAATGCAGTATAAATCATGTCAGACCTTCCAATCTAGTACCTGACAAAAAGTCAGTGTGTATTAGTTCTGACTTGTTGCCCAGTGCTGTTCGACCTTGACCTGAGTCTCAGTATACCAAAGGAATTAAACCTATTTGGAAAACAATGATCCATGTAATATGTCTATAAAGAAGTATATAGAAATTGAAGGACTTTCAAGACAGCAGATGCTTGTTTTGCAGTTCAGTGTCTACATTAGCAAAAGTTGTCCACTCCTGAAGGGCAATGTTATTCTTGTTAGTTAGTTCACCACCCTTTAATTATTTTCCATTTTACTACAAGACACATGTTGAGTATTGCTGCATTACAGTCATTCTGGCCCAGCGTAGATTTAGGCCTTGAAGTGGTAGTTGCCCATCATGAAACTTTCTTTCCCAGAGTTTTACCTTTGAAGACTTTTTCTTAATTATTTTATTAGGAAAGATTTTTTTTTCCTATGCTTTGGGGTTTCTTCCAAGAAAGCATTTGCAGTCATAATTAAGAAATGTGTTAAGCTTTCTGTCAATTAGCTTAATTGATGTAAAAAGCTGATTGGGTCCTGGGAGGGTTGGCTCTCCCCAGCTGAACCTTATCAAAGAACAGCTTAGCGCAAAAGGAGGAAGAAGCCAAAACATATGAGACAGCCAGAAAAGCTAACAAAGCTTCAACAGAAGGTGAAAATCAAAACTCACATGCACAGACTACTGTGTAGGTGTTTTAAAAAAGTACTCAAGCATTTTTAAAATGTTTTCATTCTAGTGCATGGCAGCAGCATAGTTTAAAAATAAGCATATAAGTAAAGAAAAGAAATCTGTGTTAGTATAAAAGATTTATCTGGAAATATTATCAGAAACTGTGAAGAAGAAAAGTTTTCCAAAAGGAGATGCTCAGAGAGCTCTGATAGTCTGGAGAAAGAGCTTCGTTTCTACTGGAAAATCTCCTTGTGAATTCCAGAGGTTAGGGAGTTCATAGGATACCAGATGACCTTTATCTGAATGTATTATGTGACTTGGAGTCTTGTATGTAATCTAGTGAAAGCCAGCCCATGATGAACACATGAATGCCAAAAGTGGGATAAGAAAGAGTATTTGAATATTTGGATCTCCACTTGCACAATGGAAAATTCTATTCTGTCTGGGCTAATGATAGATATGATGTGAACATGAGCATAGTCACTCAAGGTATGTCTGCACTGCAAAAAAAAGACCGATGGCAGTGAGTCTGAGAGCCCAGGTCAACTGACTCTGGCTCACACTATGGGACTAAAAACAGCAGTGCAGACATTTGAGCTTGGACTGGAGCCGACCTTTGAGCCCCTTCCCCCTTGCCAGGTTTCAGAGTCCAGGTCCCAGCCCAAGCCCAAACATCTACACTGCTAGTTTTGGCCCTGAAGCATGAGCCCCAGTCAGTTGACGAGGGCACTGCAACACACTGCCATGGGGTTTTGATTTTTTTTTTTTTTGGCAGTGTAGAGATACCCTCAGATAAATAATGAAATGACTAATCTAAAATATTTCAAGGATGCTCCACTGTTTTGCAAACAGAACTCTTGCTCTACAAGGTCTAAATGGAGCAAGCACGACAGGACTAGGGGCCAGGTGGTACTGAGTTCCAGTTTTGCTGATGGAGAAGAGGGGCTCATTCATCACTTGTACCTGAGGTTACACTGCAGCTCAGTCTCTGACCCAGGATTATAACCTAGTCCTCTTAAATTTTAATCCTCAGGCTACTTTGATAGACCTCAGTGCCCTCCCAGCAAGTTCACTTTATTGTATCTCAGCCTCTCCATCTTTAAAAAGGAGATAATAATGATTCACCAAGAGAGCCACATTATCACCTTCTTGGGTGAGCAGCAAAGAGTCCTGTGGCACTTTATAGACTAACAGACGTTTTAGAGCATGAGCTTTCGTGGGTGAATACCCACTTCGTCAGATGCATGTCATGCATGTCATGCATCTGACGAAGTGGGTATTCACCCACGGAAAGCTCATGCTCCAAAACGTCTGTTAGTCTATAAGGTGCCACAGGACTCTTTGCTGCTTTTACAGATCCAGACTAACACGGCTATCCCTCTGATACTTCTTGGGTGAGTTGAAGTTGGAACTTGATTTATTGGCCTTCTCTTTTTATTGGCTTGAGGATGTACATGGGAAAGACAGTTAACTTTCTACAAACATTTGGATGCAGACCACTAACACTACGTACGTGATCACATCCAGTACCCAGCGTTATGGAAGGAAATCCGAACACGAAGAATAAGGGTTAATACTGCAGCAGCATCCAGCAAAATGACAAACTATGCATGTGTGGCTTCCAGAAATTACATGCTGCATGGAACAGGCTGCACAAGCTGAGGAGCCTCTCAGGGAGTGGCTACTGCTGACTGGTTTCTTGCTGACCCCTGTGGTGTAGGGTTCTCAAGGGAAAAATGAGACACAGTCTAGGAGTCATGATTTTTTTCTACATTTTTCTTCTCTGAATTGTTTTGCTGGCTCTTCGATTTGATCAGAGAATTGTTTGAAATAATGACAGTAATTTTTTCTGATTTGCAAATGAGTCAGGCAGGGACTTGTTCATTACTCATTAAGATATGGACTTAGGAAACAGGAGACCTGGGTTATTAGAGTGGTCAGAAAGTAGGGATTTTTTTTCCACAGTAAATTGCAACTTTTTGGTGAAAAATTGCAAACCAAAAATTTTCAACTGAAAATTGAAAAATTCAGCTGCAAACTCAAAATTTTGATCTAGATATGCTGCCATGGTGTCTCATGGGAGTTGTAGTTTCAGTGCCTCATGATTCCATTCTTCTCTATGGGCCAACCTCCCTCTCTGGACTACATTTCCCATGATCCACTATGGTCATCCTTGTTAAGCAACCATGGTTCATCATGACAAGCCCTGTGTGTGATGTATCATGGGAGATGTAGTACACTTGCGGAACATGACCCATAGAGGAGAAAGGGGGCATGAGGTATTCAAATTACTACTCACAGATGACTCTATGGCTGCATTTCCAAATTGATTTTTTTCAGTTTTCAACTAGATTCTTTCTGGTTTGGGGGTGTTTGCTTTTGCACTGAAAAACCAAAAATTTCTGTAGGAAGCAGATACTTTTAGCAAAAAAAACAGTTTAGTTAAAAATTCAATTTTTCTGCCAAAAACCAGCTTTAATAGGAAATTTTTGACCTTTGTTCTAATGCTATTTCTGTCTGTTATCTGAGTTGCTTTGTGAGCTTGGCCAAATCACTGGACTTCTGAACGTCTGTCTCCACATGCGTAAAACAGCGAAAATGGTTATTTACCTGCCCCACAAGGGAACTATATGAATTAAATAATTAAAATATATTCAGTTGACTTTATTCACTTTGAAAAGGTGCTATCTCAGTATTATGAAGGGCCCCAACAGTTTGTTGGAGCAGAAAGTAGCACTATACAAGGGAGAATAAACAACCTAAGCAATGTCCTAACTCTGCTGCCACAGTCTGAAAGATGGTGGCTTTTTTTCTGTATATATAAACTGAGGAGCTGTGTGAGAAATTAATGGGAGAGGATGTCTGGCAGAAATATTTTCTAAAGAAAGCGAAGATGATTTAAACAGCTTATATTGTAGAGCACATTGTGAGTTAAAAAGCAAGTCAGATCTGAAGACTGAATTGTTCTGCAGCTACAGGTGGTAGAAGAAATGTTAGTTAGCATAATATTATATATTGCAGGGGTGGCCAAACTTACTGACCCTCCAAGCCACATAGAATCTTCAGAAATTCGAGAGCCTCAAGACACACACAACCTGCCAAGTGTGGGGTGAGACCTGCTGGGGAGGTGGGGTTTCTGCCCCAATCTCTCCCCTCCTCCCCTTCCCCCGCAGGGCTAAAGGCCCGAGATCCCCCTCCCTGAAGGGCAGAAGCCCCTAACCCCACTGCAGGGAAGAAGCCAGGAGCTTCCCTCCCCAGTCTGATAGGTAGAGAATGGGAGATGTGGGGTGCTCTGCTGTATTAACACAGAACAAAAAGATAGTCCCTGCCCCAAAGAGCTTCTGTGATTTCTCTGCTTGAGAGGCAACGTGTTAAGTAGCTCTAATGTAAATCATTAGAGATCTTGGCAGTCAGGGCAAATGTAGATTAGTGTGTGCTGAGTTAAAGCTAGTTCCCTATAGAACTGAAGGAATGTATAGGCAGTAAAAGCCACTAATAGTGTAAGAGCGTGTGAGACAAGTGTAACCAGTATTCAGTCTATGCACTAAATCCAATGATCCCAAAGAAAAGGGCAAAGATGTGCCAAGTCCTGCTGACCAGTACAGTGCCCCAGCTGCAACACACTGTGTACGCATTAGCTTCACGTAGTTGAATAAAAACTTTTGAAAATTACATTACACATAAGAAAAGGGATAAATCCCCAAAGAGACCCTAGACCAAGGGTAGGCACCTATGGCACGCGTGCCAAAGGCGACAGGCAAGCTGATTTTCAATGGCACTCACACTGCCTGGGTCCTGGCCACCAGTCCGAGGGGTTCTGTATTTTAATTTAATTTTAAATGAAGCTTCTTAAATATTTTAAAAACCTTATTTACTTTACATACAACAATAGTTCAGTTATATAATATAGACTTATAGAAAGAGACCTTCTAAAAACATTAAAATGTATTACTGGCACGCAAAACCTTAAATTAGAGTGAATAAATGTAGACTCAGCACAGCACTTCTGAAAGATTCCCGACCACTGCCCTAGACAAAGGTTGAAATGTAGTCAGTGGTCAGAGACACACACATTCAGCTATTATATGTGGCTGACTCTGGGCCCAGATGTGCAGCTATTACTCACATTGAGTTGTAGTCACATTCAGAAGTCCCGTTAATTTCAGTGGGATGACCCATGTGAGGTAAGTACTACTTTGAAAGTGGGCAAGGATTTACAGAATTAGACCCTCTGACAATACCTGACATACTATATAGTGTCTGCCACTCCCTGGTAGTTGGAAGGTTTAAAGTGATGTCCTGAGAGTGACTCTGCTATAGCTCATGCACTACACAGCTCCTTGAAGGTATTTTACCTTACTAAGCTGTAAGGCTTCCAGACTCTGCTGTTCAGGCAGTATATCTCCTCCACCTCCCCAGGCAGTATATCTCCTCTACCTCTACTTCATCAGAGGCAAAATTTATACAATTTACTACTCTTAAAATGTATACAATTTCCTATCTTTTTAATGTGAGTCTCATGCATTCTATACTAGTAGATGGTAAGAGAGTTCTCTAACCATGGGTGCAGCCCAGGCAGATGTTCAGCCTTCAGATTTCTTGCATGCTTAATTTCTAAAAGGAATGTCTAACTGGGTGGTTATATGATGTTCTGTGGAGAGTAGCTGTATTTGCCTCAAGCACCTTCCTGCAGAGTTTTAAAGTACTAATTTTGAAAGTTTTTGCCTCTGTCCACTTCATGTCAACTCCCAACTCTTTATATTATAGACACCTAAGGCATATTATATCCCTTACAAAGATAAATGAAAGGAAAGTGCGGGAAGGATAAGACAATGGTTTTCCCTCAAGCTCTTCTCTTGTCCTTTCCCCCTCCCATATTACATTCCTTGTATTCTGTGTGTTTTATTATAGAAGACATACACTACGATTTTCTTTCTCGTCTGTATTTTTCTTTTTCTCTAGTTCCAAACCTGATTTCTTTTTAAATGGGCTGAAGACAAAGAGAACTCTCTTGTATTTCCTTATTTCCAAACACAGGATGAAATTCAGCTCTGGAGTATGTTGATGTAACTCCCCTGCAAGTCTCTGGTCAAACTCTGCAGTAACATAGACAGTGGTGGCATAAGTTACGCATTGGGTGAAGTGCATGTAATGGGTCATTATATTACACTACTGCCAACGTTCACTGGCTCTACAAAATTAAAGTAACTTCCACTCACAGGAACCAGCAAAAAGAATCAGAGGTCAGTCTGGGAGAGGCAAGATGGTGCACAGCTGTAGTCTGAGTGAGTAGAAGACTTTAACCACCATAGCTGTTCTACCAGCTTCACAGCCTGTTCCTCGCTGAAGGAAACTGCCCCATTTTTCACATATGATGGCTCAATTTTTTGACAAATATTGATACACATTAAATTGTGACAGCTCAGCATGGTACCCACCATCTGAGAATGAGCACCAGATCCAACAGTCCTTTCGCACCCCAATCTCACATCAACCTCAGTGGCTAATCTGGGAATGCTAAGACTCCAAAGTTCAGATCTGGTTCCCTACATTATACTGCAAGTGTTTTACTGAAGAATAAGTCTGTTGTCCCCAAGACTCTAGAGAAATGAGTTATAAGTGAAGGTTGTCACAGTATGCAAAATTTTAATTGAATAAATGCATTATTTAGTATTAAAATGGATGTGTTGCATCAAACATAGCTGTAAATCTGGGAGAGAGCAAATGCCCACATTCGCTCTGTAAATGATGCCTCTAGTTAGTCCCCAACAATGGTGATAATGGACTGTCGAACTGGCAATTAAAATGTTCACTCTACCCCATCTTCTCCTCCCTCCCTCTGTCCCTGCTTCTGTTGTTGCAGCGAGGAAGAAACAAAAGAGAATCTGGACAGGCATCATTCACCTTCACAATTCAGGGGGCAAGAAAAGTGGGTAGAACAATGTAGAGCAAATTAAACTCTAGGGTAACAAAGATTTGATTTTCATTACAACCACGCACATGGGTAACAAAGACTGTAACACCAGGAAAGAACACTTGTCTATATAAAAGAGTTCAGTATTAACACTAGGTCCATATTAGCCATGGCACCCACCATCTGTATATTACTATATATTCATGCCTGACCCAAATAGAACCACACTAAGTTTCATGTCTCCACTGTTGTGTTCACTGCCTGGTAGGTTTAAATGTGCCACAGTAACTAGTACTCCATGCTGACACTCAAGCTCAAACTCAGCTGTGGGTACCTGAGTTGTGTCTGCAAATCATGCACAGTTAAAGCATGAGAAGTGGAGCCACTGGATGAAATGATGCCCTTGGACACAATAATGGAAGGTTTCCACAAGCAACAGGTGAGCACCCAGACTTTCCAGGCACCGAAATAGGCACCTACGTTTGAAAATGCATAGCTTTCATTGCAAAAGCAATAGCAAGCCTTTGGGGGAGTGGTCCCCTAGCTATAAAAGAAAAAAATTCTCACCTAAAATAAGCCAGACTGCACCTGGGTAAAATATCCTGCAACACCTTAGTTCTATCATCAGTTAAAGGGGCTGAACATCTCTCAAAGATCTTCCTGAAGGTGCATCTGCAGACTCATTCCACTTTTAGTCTGGGTAAGGAAAGGTTCTTGATAATGTGGGGAAAAATCCTCTTTTAGATGGACTGGCTTTTTTATGCCTTCTTGTCTCTACAGCACAGTCCATTACTGTATGAAGGATACAGCTTTTCCAAATGCACAGCAGTGTGATGACAGATCAGCTATTATGATATGTGACCACAGACCAACCCTCATAAAATTCTCTTTTTAGAACAAAATTGTATTCAGCACAATGAAAACTCTAACAAGGATGTGCTTTCTGACGGTTTGGCTTTTCAGGCTATTTCAATGCTGAGATTTTTTTCATAGTTGTATTACTAACTGAACCCTGGAGTAAAATGCTTACTTCTATGATTAGAGATCAGCAATGTGGAGTGCTGTGGATTCAAAATGTACAGGAACTGCCAAAGTTGTCAACAATTTTGAAGAAATCTGAGAAGCACCAAAAAAATTGAGTGGCTGAAAGAAAAAAGTAGAAAAATTAAAGGCCCAATTTACCCTCTGTGTTAGTCCAGTTTTCAACCAGTAAATTTCACTGAAGTCTGTGGAAATGAAAAGGTGGAAAACTGCAATTAAACTTCAGGACCAGACTTCAAAGAGAAACTGCTGAGCTTCAGTTCATCTTGCAAATTTGACACCATCAGCTCAGGATTAAACAAAGAATGGCTAGCCAACTACAAAAGCAGTTTCTCCTCCCTTGGTGTTCACACCTCAACTGCTAGAAGAGGGCCTCATCCTCCCTGATTTGAACTAACCTCGTTATCTCTAGCCTGATTCTTGCTTGCGTATATATACCTGCCTCTGGAAATTTCCACTACATGCATCCGACGAAGTGGGTATTCACCCACGAAAGCTCATGCTCCAATACGTCTGTTAGTCTATAAGGTGCCACAGGACTCTTTGCTGCTTTTATGGATCCAGACTAACACGGTTACCCCTCTGATGCAATAACACAGTGGTGAATCAGACCCTAAATACAATATTGCCAATTCTCATATTTGGTGCATTTCTTAAATCCCCAGCTCTGAAATCATGTTAATTGGGAATTTTCTGATGAAACTGTGTTTTATTTGAAAATGTCAGTTTGTCAAACCCAAAATGTTTCATGGAAGCATGAGATTTAATGAACTTTCCATGAACCACAGGCAGGTGCTATGAGAGCCCAGGATTCCAGGTTGTGAGAAGATGAGGCCCTGAAACATAGACCTATGTACAGCATTATCCCACTATGTGCTTAGTAACTGAAACTGGGTCAGAAATTAATCAAGCATGTTGCGGAAAACATAATGGATAGTGGCTGTATGAATGCTATGCCACAACTGATATTAATGACACAAGAAAGGGCTGGGCTCGACTGGTACAAAAGGAACTGATTACTGAGGTAGTATGAATTCAGGACATGGCCTGTGCTATAGGTTATCATATTTTTTCCATAGCTGGTAACATTTGCCCTACAAATGATGCTGGGTTCTGCCTGCCTGTTAGCAGTACCATTCACACAGGAACTCATGCCTCTGGCCAACAAGTGAAGGCAGCACCATCACTGAAATGATCATCCCACATGAATGCTTGCAAGACTTTCTGATTGAACTGTTCCCCTCGTGGAACGCTTGCAATTGGATATACATGATTTGGTGGCGAGAACTAAAGAATCTCTAATACTAATAACTCAGTTGATCCAGCAACAGGTGAATGAAATAGAATATATCCAAAGAGAGGTGGAAACACCCTGGTGGGCAGTTCCGGAGGATGTGACTTTACCTCCAGTGGTCTGAACCCGTAGCATAATCCTGATGGGGATCCAGGCCCTAACAATTGTTGTTCTCATGGGAATGTGCTGCTATATGTTACGTCAAACCAAGAAAGCTAAGCTACAGCGTCGCATGAAGAAGGGGATGGAAATGGCAATCAATACTGCTGTGGTTCAACCAAATAATCATTTCAAGGAGTAAGATGTAAAGTACATATTGCTCAGTATATAAGCCCCCTTCATATATCGTATAGGATCATTTATTATCCATATAGCAATCATGATAGATAGTCATTTATATTCATATATTCATGTTATCTAGATAGTTTAGATATCTGTCTTTCTTAATGAAGCCCTTAGTATTGACTAACAAATATCAGAAAAGGCTGTCTCATACCATTCAGTGAAGTTAACAATGCACAAGCACAGACCCCACACCTCAGTCAAGGTCTTGGGCCTAACATTCCCAGGCCCACCATAAGGGACTAAAAAAATAATAATTGGACAAAATCTGTGTACCTGTTGTATGAGGGAATGTGCAGACTAAGGGACGGATGGGACATGAACGTATGGATACCAAAATAAAGTAACCACATAACAGTGTTTAGCCCACTGGGGTATCTTTAGTCCATGAATTATGCTTTTCTGGGATGATGGGTAAACATCCTCCCCATAAAAAGACAACGAGTGGGGGAATGTGTGAAGATCAGGCCCTGAAATATAAACCCTTGTATCAGCAACCCGGTATAAGGCCTGAACTAAAGTAATGGCCAAGACTTTGCTAACATAAAGCAAAGTTAAGCTGTGAGCCAGAGGCAGGCCCTGCTCACAGAAGCTGGCAGAGAAAGAGCTGAGGTTGCAAAAATACACATGCCTAAAAGGTACTGGACACTGGAGATACCAGAACACTCCGATACTTGCACGTTCCACACACATAACAAGGAACAGGCTGACCTTTCCTAAAGACAGGTGCAAAAGGGTAATATAATGGATAGAATTGTTTTGTTTGAACCAACATGTACAAGATGTGAGGCAGCACCTTCCTACATAGAGGGTTTGCACCTCAATACATCAGGAATGATGTGTAACTTGTTTGTACCTGGGACGGCGTGTCTGTCCAGCCTAGGGGGCAGTGGAGTGTCCGGCCACTGACTGAGCTGTGTCCATTGACAGAGGGCATATATTTGCAGTATGTCTTTTAGTGTCTGCTGGAAAATATTACTGTGCTTTGTTTGACAATAAACCTGGCTAGGACTTTTCAGCTTGGAAAGGAGGAGACTAAGGGGGGATATGATAGAGGTATATAAAATCATGAGTGGTGTGGAGAAGGTGAATAAGGAAAAGTTATTTACTTGTTACCATAATATAAGAACTAGGGACCACCAAATGAAATTAATGGGTAGCAGGTTTAAAACAAATAAAAGGAAGTTCTTCACACAGCACAGAGTCAACCTGTGGAACTCCTTGCCTGAGGAGGTTGTGAAGGCTAGGACTGTAACAGAGTTTAAAAGAGAACTAGATAAATTCATGGTGGTTAAGTCCATTAATGGCTATTAGCCAGGATGGGTAAGGAATGGTGTCCCTAGCTTCTGTTTGTCAGAGGGTGGAGATGGATGGCAGGAGAGAGATCACTTGATCATTACGTATTAGGTTCACTCCCTCTGGGGCACCTGGCATTGGCCACTGTTGGTAGATAGGATACTGGGCTGGATGGACCTTTGATCTGACCCAGTATGGCCATTTTTATGTTCTTATGTTGGTTATGGCCGTGTGCCTTCATACCTTATCGGAGTCTGTGGTCATTGGGGGTTCTCTCAGGGTCTGCTGTGCCAGTGATCTGCAGAACTGGGGCAGCACACAGAAGGAACACACGCATGCAGCCGACTGCTGTCATCACTGACTAAAGCAGAGCACCACACCAGTGGCGTCTGACAACACAGGATATAAAGCTCTGAGCAGCCCTGCCATGTGAATGGGCCCAGGGATTCCACAGCTTCCAGGATCCTTGCTGCAGAGCCTGAAGCCTGGAAACCTTGGGTGATGTCAGGGTTTCTAGGGTCTGTAGCTTCTGGACAGCCCCACCATGCAGATTGCCCCAGCCTACAACCAGGGTTTCCAGATTGCCAGGGCACCTGGCTGCCTGACTCCTCAGCTTGGTGAGCCAGCTGCCCCAAAATTAAGGTAGCCGAGGGAGCCCATTGGCCTGGTAGTCTGGAAGCCCTGGGGTTCCTGGCTTGGGCATTCTGCATGTCAAGGTTGTCCTGAAGTTATGGACCCTGGAAATCCTGGCATCTTAGGAATGTAACTGACTTGATTCTAAAGAAATTTGAATGTAAATACCAAAAAGAAGCACAGGAGTTGCTTAGGTACAACAGGGTATAACTAACACTGTGCAAAAACTGCTAATGTAAATTACCATGTGTTTTGGCCATTTCTGGTAGTTTTGGGCTCCCATAATTACAGGGAATCACTGCAGGGAAATAAATCCTGTCAGGCTCCACCTCCTGTGGTTGAAGAAGTTGACTGAAATTCCACAATGGAAACTTTCTGCAGATTTCTGGCTTCTACAGGTATTTCAGTGGGAGGGGGCAATTGGGAGTTAACAAATTATGCCATTGGCTTACTCCTTAAGAATTTGCTTTTTTTGGTTTCTTAAAACAGCTCTTGCAAATTTGTTAGGCATGGGGTAAAATTTTCAAAAGCTTCTAAGCAACTCAAGATCCTAAATCAGCTTCCAAAGTGGATTATTGAGATTGCAAAAACTGTCAAGTTAATTCAGGAGAATTGTCTTGTGTGGAGGAAGGGAATTTTAATTAAAAAACAACAAAAGTTAGCATGAAAAAACCCCCCAAAACCTGCATAGACAAGCCGTAGTTTGAACTGGCTTTCAATGAGACAGGCTTCTAAGAGTCTTAAGTCACTTCTGAAAACAGGACTTGTGTGCTTTTGAAAATGTTATCCATGATCTCCTCTTTGAGAATCAATGCGGATAAGCTGCCGGACTCTTAACTCTCCAAGGCATTTTTTTTCCTCTCTTTCTGGCCAATCTTGTCTCTGTCATCTTCCCTATCACTGATGTTGCTCTTACTGGTTTAAAGTTTCCTGGATCTTCCCTATCTCCTGTGTATATTTTGTTTTCCCTTCTTTGACCTATGATGCAGATGTTACTTTTTTTTCTGGCTCACTGGTCCCTGTTTTCTGAGTGATTTTATCAGCAGAAGATTCTTCTGTCTGTGTCTTTTATGCCACTGCCTAGTGAAATTATGGGATTATAGTCTGTTGGAGGATTTTCAATTTTAACCTAATCTCTTCAATATCTTTATTGATACATTCCTGATTTTCTTCTTTTTCTCTTGGAAATTTAAGCCTGTTTCTTTAACCTATCCTTCTGCCTACCTTGTGAACATGAAACCAAAGATTCTATTTCATTTTGGGGGACAGATTCATCTCTGAAGTCAGTAATTGCACATTTTACCTCTAAAAGTCCTGCTGTCTCTTTCACTGATCTCGTGTTCTTTTAAGTGTTTGAACCGTCTCTTATTTATCTTAACCTCTAATACAATCTTCCTTGCAAACTCTAAATTGATTTTTCTTATATTTTATGCAACCTTAAGTTCCTTCAGTAGTGCTTCTGATCCTCCATTATATCTGATGTTTTATGCTTTAGCATTCATGCTATAGACTTACATTATTTCAGATTAGTAATTTATTGTCCTCTTCATGCTTATTTGTTGTAAATTTCCAAGAAACATGAACCTTGTTAACCATTCACAAGGTAGAATTAGCTCTTTACTCCACTAAACATGATCAGAAATCCAGCCAGTTCCATTCATTTATGAAAGCGTAGTTCATCTGTGACAAGAACAACCTTGAGAATGATAAGGTGTTTCATCTCAAATCTTAACCCAAGGTATATAGTAATGGTTATCTTCAGAATGACAATATGTCTCCTAGAGACATGGATGGCATTTAACAAAGCAATAAAACATAATGGGGATGGAGTTATTAAGAGGTGATCTTTCCCATTAGCAGTTGAGAGTTTCATGGTGCTGTACAACTGGTTGTATAGGGATTATCCAGAAATGTGATGATTTAATGAAGATTGTCTTGAGGTACCTTATAGATGTACTGTTTGGCTACCCCTTTAAATTCATTGCCTTTGAATCTGCTGACGTAAACAATCTAAAGGTAATGGGACAACTATTGCGTATGATGTTTATAAAAGGTAAAGTTTTCAAAAGTACCTTAGACCCATTTTTAAGAAGTGCCTTTGGTACCGAAGTCTCATTAAAAGTCGGTTGGAGGTAGGATCCTAACTGCTAAAGCCACTTTTGAAAATGAGACTTAGGCTGCCAAGTCACTTAACTACTTTTGAAATTTTAATGGAATGTACCTAATTCTGCTCTGACTCTAGTGTAAAGCTGGAGGAATTCCGCTGAAATCCATGGAGCAACTCCAATTTTCTATCTGAGTAAGTGAGAACAGAATTTGGTCCAATGGCTCTTTGTGTTTCTGAGAAATACTTAACCTATAAATGTGAGTCCTGTAGGCAGAATGTCCACATAATTGCCTCAGTTGTCTCTGGTGCCTTGTCACAAAGGAAGGCAGAGCATCAAAGTGACTGGAAAGGTATGCTAACTAGCCCAGAGGATAAACATGAGGACTTCTTTAGCATGAGTTTCTCAGTTTTGATCTCAGAGATTCCCTTCTCACCTCTGCATCAGTAAGGCACATCTGTATTAGTTATCTGATGCTTTCCAAGATGTCTGTGAAGAGTTTTACTGGGAGTTTTAGACTTCAGAATAATGTTATGTATTATTTTAGAGCCCCCTGCAGTGCATTGAACACTTCTTAGAACGCATGGAAAGATTTGGTCCCTGCCCCAAAGGACAGTTAGGGTGACACAACAGTCAGGGTGACAAACAGGAGAGGGCAGGGAAAGACGAGCATGGCAATAATCTGATAATTCAGTTCTTCATTTCAAGGCATGTGAACAGCTTGGTAGTTCTCTTAATGTACGTATATGTTTAAGTATATGGTAATATTGGAGATGAAG